>NC_031776.1:33157616-33236671 GCF_001522545.3 Parus major | reverse complement strand
TCCGCAAAGTGCCGGCGGTGCCGCCGCGCCTCCTCCCGCACGGGCTCTGCCGCCCCGCACCCGCGGCCGACAGGCTCGGCTCCTGCCTCTTCTCCCGCACGCCCGCCGCGATGTCCGCGCTCCTTCTGGCCCTGGCGGCGCTCTGGGGATTACCGCCCGTCGCCGAGGCGCTGGAAGCGGCAGCCCGCGGAGGTAAGGCGCGTACGTGGAGAGGTGCGGAGCCGCGGAACTTCCCGCCGCTTCTGCTCGGGAAGTTTTGCTCCCTTGCGCCTTGCGCGGACGGGCGCGGCCGCGGAGCGCACCCATCACCGCGCTCCCATCACCGCGCTCCCATCACCGCGCTCCCATCACCGCGCTCCCATCACCGCGCTCCCATCACCGCGCTCCCATCACCGCGCTCCATCACCGCGCTCCCATCACCGCGCTCCATCACCGCGCTCCATCACCGCGCTCCATCACCGCGCTCCATCACCGCGCTCCATCACCGCGCTCCCATCACCGCGCTCCATCACCGCGCTCCATCACCGCACTCCATCACCGCACTCCATCACCGCGCTCCATCACCGCACTCCATCACCGCGCTCCCGCACGCCTGGACTGCGGGCGCGCCGCGCTGGGTTGGGGGCGAACCTTGGCGGCGGCGAATACACGGGGGCTTGGAGCGGGATGATGTCCCCAATGGTCCCGATGGCCTCACCGGGTACGAGCCGCGGGGTGCGATCCGCCACGGGCGGGAAGAGCCGCTGCTGCCGGCGACCCCTCCGGTCCCGGCCGTGGCTCCCCGAGGCAGCCCCGCGGCCGGCGGAGATGTGCCGCAGGAAGGGCGAGCGCCCTCCGCTTCCCACAGCCTTCCAAAAGTTCCCTCTTCAATGTCCCCGAGTTGCCGCTCGCTCAGTGCCTGAACTTGCATTTGGGCACGGGGGCTCGGGGCCCCGCAGCCGCGGGGTGGGCGATCACGGAACTTCCAACTCTGTTCTGCTCAGAGAAGTCCCCGATCCAAGAGGGTTGCGGTTCCCCTGCCGGAGCGGGGCTCGGGGTTTAGTGTCGCTTATTGCGCTGTCACCAGAGCGCTCTCATTTTGCTGCGAGATGTTTGAATTGGATATTATCTAAGTATAGCCCAAGTCCGCCTTCTGTGTGGCTCAGGTGCGGGAACGGCGGTGTGCTGCTCTGACTCAGGTTTTCTTACCGCTGTAGAAAACCCTGCTCACCAGAAAATTGTCTGTCGGCTTGTAGCCCTTCAGCTCCCAAACTGCGTGGTCTCATGAATGAGATGCCCAGGGTGGTGGTGTACGCAGTCTGCGAGGGTTTAGTTAGATTTCAGTAGAAATGTAACTCTCTAAAGTCTTGAATTCTCACTGTTAGACATCCAGCTCCTCTCCATCACGTACACATTACCTACTAAATTGTTTACTAACTGCTCACAACTCGTCTGGGTGAGTGCGGATGCCTCCGCACAGTCGGTCTGGGCTATAGATCTCTGCTTCAGTCGAACTACCGAACCTCTCCCGTCCCTTTCCCATGTAGCTATCAGAATTACATAGGTGATTCATGCTGCGAATATGAGAAATAACTACCTCTCAACGAGAAAAGTATTGCTGCAGCATCACAAACTTGCATGTTTAAAACACTGCATCATCACAAGGTGCAGGGATATTGCGAGGAAATGAGGATAGTATTCCATAGAACTGCACTTGGACAGCCAGAGAGGAAAGGTTCTCAGCAAACCTTTTCAGTTTTATGAAGGTACATATGCTTTTGCTTTGGTTCAAAAAGATTCGTGGTCGTGGTAGTGCTTGTTTGATGGAAAATATTTCAAGAACTTTCCATGGTATTCACAGAACAGTCAGATTAGATTTCAGCAACTGTAGCTTGCATCTGATCTTATGAATAAAAATCAAACTTCCAAATATTTCGTGGAATTGTTTTGAAAACTGATTTGTCGCTCTGTATTTCTTCATAGCAGTAAGCAAGTGTCAGTTATGCATGAATATTAATTTCTGGTGTTGAAATTTTAATTTTACTTTTTTTTTTTTTTATAGTTACCTTGCTCTGATTTACTGTTTCAAAAAAAAAAAAACCAACAAAAAAACCCTAAAAAAAAAAGGTGCTGTCAGCTTATATTAAAATCAATCCTATCTTAAAAGGCAACATCCTTGTAAATCATACCAGCCCCAAAAGTGGGATAAATCAAATTTACTTAGAATCAACTAACTCATCATATCATAATGTCATGTCTTATCAAAACTGAGCACTGCACAAATTAGGACTTAAAAGGCATTTTGTTTAAAAAAAAAAAAAAGTCAAGTGGTCTCAACCTAAAAGGGATTCAGGATGAGGCATCCAGAAAGGGAATTACATTTACACATCAGATAAACTTTATGATACAGTGCAAAAATTATTGACCATACCAAGCTGATTTTCCTTTACAGGAGGAAATTCTGAGTCACTGGAGCATGCTAAGCTTAATGTATGTGAAAGGCACTGAAATTTGGAATGCACTGAGGCTCACCATAGGTAATAAGAGAATTGGGAAAATGTCATGGGTTGAGTTAATAGCTGTGTTGTGGTAGCCATGGTAATATAAAATATTAGTGAGGGGCTGTAGGGAGAGGTAACACTTTCTCTTAGATCACTGGGCAACATCAGGAGGAGAAAAAGGGGTGGGGGAGAACCCCAACAAAGTTTGGATTATCTAAGCCCTTTTCTCTAGGTTTAAAATACAATTAAAATTTTTCAGTCTTATCAGGTCTGTCCTCAGCCAGGTTACAGGTCCTCCAAGTTCATGTATATAAAAAAATTGTGAAGAGAAAATTATGTGGAGAGGGGGAGATGGAAATGAGATGGAAAAGGGAAGTGAGCAGAAGGGAATGCAGCCAGGAGAGTGTGGTAGGATAAGGGCTAAGTCCTGCTGCAGCTGAGGTTGTGCCACTGAAGCCACAAAGAGGCGATTTCCTTTCCTTCTGCTTCAGTCAGTTCTTTCAGAGGAAACGGATGGAGCCAGGTTCCTTGCAACACTTGCAACTCCTTCACAGTTTAGCTGCAACAAACGAGTTTCAGGAGCCTGAGAAAAACCTTGCGAACCGTTTGGGAAGCTGAGAAGGCAACATTTGTTACCTGCTCTCCCTACAGACGCTCGAGGGAACTTCACAGGTCCCATCGGTGCTCTGTGGTTCTGGTGGGCGTTTCCTTCCCACAGCTCTTCCCAGCCTTGGAGCTTCACTCTGCTCCCTGCCTGGGCTCCTACACCCTTTTTTGTCATCCTTGATTTTTGTGTCTGCTGCTGTGAACGTCATCACATAGATCCACTGCACGGAGTGATTACCTAGAGGTGATCCAAATTGCAGAGATGCCCCGGATAATGGGAGTTTAACTGGATAATCTCGGTGCTGTCAGTGAGATGTGTATCCACACTAGTATTAATGAGTTGCATTGCTCATTATTAATCGACTTGCTGTCTGTGCTGAGGCTTGCTTGTGTTGGGTTTTGGTGGCACGTCACTGCTGTCAGCAGCACTGAGCCTCTGTCTTCTCCCACTCTTTCATGTGTGCTTTTAGTGTTTTGGAGCTCTCAGGCAGATGCTGGCATGGTGGAACAGCAAAGTCTTGCAGACAAGAGATGCTCCTGAAAGGGGAGACTTTGTATGGGATGGGAAAACTTTGTCACATAACTTAAAACTCAAGTTCATGAGTGATGGCATATCACATGTTTTTGTTGGCTTTTTTTTTTTTTTTGGCTAATTTTAAAACTGTTTTTTAGAAGGAATGACAAATCTTCATGAATTTTTTCTGTAGTCACAAAAACACTTCCAAAACTTCTGTCTTCATCCCACTTAGCAGGGAATTTATTGTTCTTGCAGTGTCCTTTGACCGTATTTAAGTGAAATCTGAAAGCAAATTACTTTGAAATTGAATTTTTAGGCTTGAGGTTAGGCTAGTGGGAGTTTCGATTTCTCACCCCTGTGGCAGAAATACAAACCAGGTGAGATAAATTTGTCTCCTTGGGATGACTGCTGATGGCCTTCATTCCCTGGTAAGGTGCCACAGCAGGTGACTCTGCACCGGGAGCCTTTACAATACAACTTTGTCGTTATTAGCAGCTTAATGCTGGAAACTGGGTGTACCAGCACTGCTGTACTTCACCAGACTGAGCTCCAGCTTGGCCATCTGTTGGAAAGTGTTCTTGAAAAAAACCTAAAAAAGCTGTTTCTGTGCTGTACTACAGAGGTGTATGTTCCCACAGTTAACTTTGTTGTGCTTTGAACATAGATAATAAGTATTAGTATCTTATGTGCAAAAGAGATGCTTCCAAGGTCACAGTGACTTTGCTGTTTATTTATTTACCCTAAAAGAATTATTACTTAAGAACGTGCCCATCGTTAGAGAGGCAAAATTACAGAAGAGAGTGAAAATATGTCAAGGAATTTGGGGTAGTTCATTGCAGGATGTGTGATAAGGGTTAATTAAAGTCAGAAATTGTGGAAGATGTCCACAATTGCAGTTTCAGTGGCTGGCTGGTTTTGGAGGCACTCAGTGATGTCTGTCTGCCCTCAGCTGAGTGTGTGAGTGCACACACAAACCCCTGGCACTCCTGGAGCCTGAGCAGGCTCTGTGTGTGGGTTTCTGTGAACTGACATGCACATTCTCCCTTACCTGGGTTGTTCCTTTAAGTTCAGAGATCTCCAAGAGCTGCAGTTTAGTAAAAAGAAAGTGGTAGAAACGCACAAAGTATTTAAAGGCTAAGCTGCATTTCAAAGTTCAAAACTAGGTGTTTGATGTGAAAAGACTATGTGTAAACTTGTTCAGCAGCAAGCCTTTTACTAATTTATCACAGCAGTTCTGTGGCAGGTTGAAGGAGCTGTCCTCCAAAGGCTTGGAGAGAAGCTCTCACCACACACAGTTCTTCCTTTGAGGAGCTGTGTGATGGCTGCTATGTAAATCTAAGCATATGCCATACCTTTGAGGTTCATATGGACCCCAATCTTTCTGCATTTAAATTGGCAAAACTCACATTGACTTCAGTCTGCAGGTCAGAGAGAGTGTTCCTCCAGCACCTTCTTGCAGGTCCTTTACTGGTAATTTGCAGTTGTAGTTATTAGGTTTCTCCATTTTGCATTGGCTCTAAGGACTTAAGTAATTGTAACTCGTGAATTTAGAATTACGGCTTTCTCTAGAAAGGCTGGTAATTTAGATAATAGAACATTATTTTTGTTGCAGTACCATATTTGGAATCCCAGCATGTTGTTGCTTTTTCCTTAGTTTTTATGTATTAATCTGTTGCTTAATAGTCTTGTTCTTCAAATGAAATTAAAAAAAAATTTGCTAAGAGAAGTCATTTTAATTGCACTTCCTCAAAACATTCTTAATGATGAACAGTTAAGATGAAAATAGCAGAACTTGGCTACTTCTTAGCGAGTCATACAGACTATTGAGTCTGTATTTAATGTCAGTTTGGGCTAAGTGTAGACATTGCAGAACTAGGTCTTAAATTTGTAAGTGCAATTAGGAACTAATTGGGTTTCTTTAAAAATGTAATTACTCAAATAATGACTTTGCACCTTCTGTCCAACCCACTAGTTTGTTTTTTAATTGAGCAAGTTGAATCTTTTCCCCCTTAAATTATCTCTATCCAAGAGATGAAAATATTTGTAAACTTATCCCAGCTAGCTAGCCCGTTGTTGACCATAATGGGACAAATTCCCAAGATGTACCAAAACATAGGGCTGTAAAGTGATACAAATCTTCTTTTTTAAGCAGTTGGTAAAGTGAAAAAACCAGGACTTGTTGCTGTAGAATCAGCTGCCCATCCTAGCTGTGGTCCTGCTGACAGGATTCCTTTGGTGAGGATGCTCCGGAGCCTCTACAGGAGGGAAGGGCATTTTCCCATGGGTGCTGGGCTGTGTGAGAGCAGGATTGGATCTTAGTAATGGAATTCCAATAAAATTCAGTCAGTGCCTTTTAATTAGATTTAATGGGAACTGGGAAGGATCATTAGAGATAAACACATGCTTTTGCCAGTAATACGTTCACTATGTTATTAATCTGATTTAATTTGCAAGATCCACATAGCAGGAGTATGATTTTTCTCTGTACCTGGGAAGTGTTACATGAGCCCATTATATCTTGTTGTTGTATATGTCATGGCTTCCCAAAATACAAATGCAGAATTGGGGTTGGGCTCCATGTGTGGTGGTTATGAACTCTGGCAGTGTGAGGGTAGATCTGCATGCTGGAGAGAAGGCTGTTTGTCTCTTTAGAAACCACATTTTTATTGACCATTTTGCTATAAATTGCAATGGTGTATTAATAACAAAACACTGCAATATGCAGAGTGTGCTGCTAAGTAATAGGGCTTTTTAGAGATGATGTAATGCCAGTCTGGAAGTGAGGTACGCCTGGAGATTTTTATTTCCATGCAGTTGGAAATACAGCCTAATTCTCTGAGGCGGAAAAACAGATTACAGCATTACGAGTTCTAGATATGGTACGTTGCATCCTGAAATGCGCTTCCCAAGCCGCCTGATGCTCCTAAACACCTCTCCTGCTGCTTCCTGCTGAGTGATGAGGCCTTCCAGAGGAGCCAGACAGCTGAAACTCAGCTTCGCTTCAGAAACAAGGATGTACCTGCTTCCTTTTCTTGGAAATACCCATGTATTTTGGGCTATCTATTGCCTGGTTGTCTGTAGGACATCCCTTGGTAACTTTTGGGCATGGCACTCGAATGACTTATGCTTCAAGTGCAGTAGAATAAATGATAGAAGCTGAAATCTAAGACTTGAAAATAATATCTATAATTCCTCAAAGTTTTCACTACTGTAGAGCTCTGCTTTTAACAGCAGTTCATAAGGGTCACTTGTTTTTCCTCGAATGAGCAGAGCGATTAAAAAGGTGCAGTTTTGGTTTTTGCAGTGGTATTTTGGGGTGGGGATGGGTCGTGTGTAGGCAAGACAAATGCTGATGCAATGCTCTGCAAATGCAGTGGTTTTGTGAGGTGCTCTGCCTAGAAGATTGTTCTGTGAACACATGGATGTTCTCCCACAAAAATCTCATTGGCTTTCGTATAAAGCTTTGTGATTGTAATTCACCTGCCTGGAAACTAACAAAAATATTTTGACAGTGATACTTTTTAAAATCTAATTTTGATACTGTCAAATAGCTTAGGCTGATGTTTATAATGTTCTCAGAGGCTGTGATATGGTGTAGAACACTTGGGTCTCCAACTCCCTTAACAAGCAGGAAAGTATTTTTCCTCAAGCAAAGTTCTTCTGAATAATTCTAAGGCACTGGAAGTACCAAAAAAACACTATTTCTGATAGATCCCTCCCAGTATATAATTTTTTTTTTTTTTTAAATGCTGTCTCAGTGTGTAGTCATAAAAATGCAAGTTTGAAAAAGTTACACTAATGCCAGATCATGAAAAATCACAGCAATTTTCTAGATGATAGGTAGATTTCCACAAAACACCTGTCTCTTTTTGCTTGCAAATACAGTGAAGATAAAAGAAGAGAGAGCAAAGTAAGTTCATTGCTGGTTGGATGCTCTTTTGCATATGCAAACACACTGATTTACCCAAAGTATATTGGTATTTATGTAAAGCTGTGTGCTTAGGAAATCAAAGTGTGTCATTTGCCAATGAGACTTCTTCTCTGGAGCAAAACATTTTTTATATTTTGTAAACAAATAGATTTCAGACCTTCAACAAGACCACTGAAGTCAATGGATTCTTTGTTTTGTCCTTGATGTAATAGAATCAGGTTGCTTGTAAGTGTGAAGGAACTTTGAACAATTTTATTAAAATTTCACTGGAAATTCTTAATTAGAGGATCTCTAATTAAATTATGCCTTCCTGTGATGTCACAGGAAAAAAACAGAGAAAATTCCAGACAGCTCAATATGCTGTGTATGGTCTGCTACTTTCAAGTCATTAGGTTGGTTAAACCTAATTTTTTTTTCTGTACAGAGGAATCTGCTGGTCTTCTACACGATGCACTACCCTTTTCTTCATGAAAAATGTATATTGGCTTTGGAGATGTGGAAGGATTAGAAAGGTGGCACCTTCTCACTCAGCACATCAGTTCCCTACGAATCTTTGCAGATTTATCCAAGGATGAGCAAGCTTGTCCTTCTTTTGGAACCTGTCCTAAAGCAGCTGTTTTTCCAGGAGTATTTAGTAAAGTATAAGGAGGGTTAGGTCAAGCCTGTGGGCTCTCCAGTGCTGATGGTCATATACCTCCTGGAAGGAAACTGGCCTGCCTTCCAAATTAATCAGAAACACTTGGTTTAAAATAGGTTAATTTTGTTTAACTGTTGAAGTTGTTTCTTTCTGAGGGATGTTTGCAGGCAGTGAGAGTTTAAGAGTGCAAGGAGTGGAGGAAGGCTGCAAAATGGAATTTGTTCCCGCTGGGCCCACATCCTCAGCCAAGCATTTTTATTTTTATATTTAGATTTCAGAAAGAATGGTGAGCAGCAAATGGTTTCTCCATAGTGGTATCTTAAAGTAAGGAGTCTTAGGCAAAACTCTTGAGGCTGCAACATGAAATCCTGTTCAAGGGAGATGAAGCAGGTCGAGATTATAAAAGTGTGAAAACTTAAGCGCTGTCTCAGGCCTACAGCTCGTGGGTTGAATTGCTGGTATGTCTTTGGTAGAAACAGAGCTGTTCTGTGTTGGAGCAAAAAGATGTTTTGGAGGCTCACCTGAGCAGGTGATACTGTAGGGCTGCTGTAAATCACTTCTGTGAGAATATATTGCACGTATATACATATGTATATAAAGCCTTGGCTGTAGAGAGGGAGCCATGAAAGGTGCTCTGCTAAGTACAGCAAAGCCAGGAGGGCTTTTTTCAGCAGATAGAATCTGATGCCCTGACCCAAGTGGCCCATTATCACATTTCTTCAAACTGGAGCAGGCTATTCAGGTCAGTGTGTGTGTGTACAGAGCCATCTGAATGAATTCCTCAGCTTGCACTTGCTGTGTTACATTTCTTTCTCTGGGTTTCCAGTGGCTGTGAGTTGAACAGAGTTGACAGTACACAATATTACCTATTTACTCTGTAGATTATACTCCTCTGGAGAATTGATGTCAGCTAATCTGCCACTTCTGCATTTTCAGAGACCTGTGAACTGCGTCTCCAGTATATTGCAGGAGAGTGTCAGATCTAAATTTATATAATTTTCTTATTTACCTCAGATTTCTGGGCCTCTGTGTCCAGGTCTCCAGCCTTTGACACTTATTTTGTCCTGTGAACGGTTTGCTTTCTGTGCAGAAATTCTCTGTCAGTATCCAATTTTGGCCACTCTTAGGGCGGTAAGAAGTTTCAAGCAGATGGTTGTCAACAGATGATGACAAAATTCTGAAATACGGCTCTGATACAAACTGTGAGGCTGAGTATTTAAAGCACATTCAAGTGTATAAAGCCTGCTTCTGCTCCTAATGCTATTGATACCTTTTCTGTGGAATATTCTCAGAACAATTCATAGGTTCCATACTTTTTTCTGAAAACAGCATTTCTCCCCGCACCAATTAGTGGTGTTCAGTAATGAGTATATGAACCATGTTATGATTTTATGTCAGTTAGAATTGTTAAATGCTCCTTGATGAAACCACGCTGATTTACATTAATTGGTGGCCTGTCTTCCCACAATGGCATCACACTGTGTCAGAAGTGCCTCACAAAAAGTTGTAATATAACTAAACTCTCAGTGATTGCCCATGATTGTCATTCCGCTGTTGACTGCTGCTCTGAAGACTTACCAGCAAAAGACTTCAAAATTTAGAAGAATTTAATAAGTGGCTGTGAGCCTTAGGAGCGTAACTAAAAGCATTTGCATAAAATGAGTGCTGAGACCTGGTAGGTGTGGCACAACTCAGATCCTTCCACTGCATCCCCTTTGCTAATCCAGCAGCTCAAAGTAATTTAAGTGCATTAAAGGCTGTTTACGTGTCTATGAAAAGCATGATGCAAATATGCAAATTCAAGAGCGTGTCTTCCACAAGTTTATATATCTTAATGAAAAATGTCAGAGCGTAATATATCAACAGTCTGCTTCGCCCCACAGTAGCCAGTTTTTTCTAAAGATAGCACAGCATGTCCTTGGTGTGCTACTAGGAGTAAATTAACACAGCAGAGTGCTTGTTCTTGAAGCCAGCTGATGATTCTTCTGCTAATTTTTGGGGAGGAAACACTTGTCTGCTGAGGGTGGTCATCTTGAACTGCTCACCACTGCCTGGTTATGCATGCACACAAATAAATTCCCCTCACTAGTATTAAAAAACAAAACAAACCAACCAAACTTTGTTTCATTTCATTTGGTATCCTGTTTTCTGTTGAGTGGAGAGGTTGCCCCACCTGAGTGGAAATCTTGGATTGTTTATCATGGGACACCTGAGAGGCATAAGCTGGCTCATAAGCTTTGTGCTGGTGAGTACTGGCCAGCAGAGTGGTGACTCCTACTGGTTTGCATCTGATTTCACCTCACGAATTCTGGTTTCATCTTGAGTAAGATACCCCTCTATTTTTTACCCCTCTATTTTTTCCTTTCTTTTCTTCCCTGTCCAATTTATCAAATCTCATGTCTGGGAAATTCCCTTTCAGCTTCAGGAGCCCAGGTGCTGCAGAGCTCATTGGAGAGTCACAGCTGTTGTTGGTTCAGGTGCCTGTCGAATGCTGTGTTTTCATTCGGGGTTTGCAGCCACAGAGGAAAAAAAGACAACTGGAAGTGAATGACAGAGGGTTACTTGTTAAATTACAGCATTATTTTATTTGGTAGGAAGCTAAAAAGGACATGTCCAGTACCAAAAAACCCTAACAGTCTCCACAGTGCTTCTGAACCAAAAAGCGCTTGTGTTGCTGAATATATGAAGAGTTAAGCAGCAAGATTTGGTATGTGCAAGTATTGTCTTTGATAAACCATGGGGAAATCAACATCTCTTCTTTCTTTCCTGAAAATACAGGAGGCTTCTTGAAGCGCTTGCTTTTGGGAATGAGTGTATTAGTGAAGAGTTCATGGATGATCCAGATCTAATTTTTATAGAAATGAATGGTAACCCACTGTGGGACTTCAAGTCTGTACAGGTGTATTTTACATTCACCTGCCTTATTCTAGACTTAAAGAATTCTTCTTTTTCTTTTTTTTTCCCCCACTGATAAATAACTGAGGGTTAAAAGTAACTCATCCCAATAGGAATCACTACCACTGTAAGAAGGGAAAAAAATAAAGAAGTCAGCAGCAGTGCAGTGATATTTCAATAACACCAACTAATCCCCCCATACTTCAGTAATAAAGTTGCATGGGTTGAAGTCAGCTTTCCTGTCAGCACCTTTCCATTGACACCTTTCTGTCAGAAGAGATGAAGTGAAGAGTAAAACTTATCTCTGTTTTCTCTTATGCTAAATGTATTCTGCAAAGCTTTGGTGAAATACAAAGCATGTGGACTTTTTGGATAGTGTTTGCATTTGGGACTTGTGGGAAAATTTATGTGAACTTTGTGCTGTAGGAATGATTGCCCTTTAAAGCAATTGGTTATATTTAATGTCAGTACATATCTCAAAACTGTATTTGAGGTGTAGAGTGCTCTGTTCTTTAGAGCTCTTGTTTTTAGGGGCAGAGTGTGTAATTATTGGTATAAAATGAGTTTTTACAGTTTGGCCAGCTTGGGTGCACAGACTCACGGCTTTTTTGCCCTGAGAGGTCTGTTAGTGTTTAAAAGCAACAGATAAACCCAAAACCCTGTCAAAGTAAGCCAGAGTACTTTGCAGTTGTCGGCTGAAACCGTCTAATAACATAGTCCAAAAGCTCATTAATATTGATTTTCTTAATTCTCTCAATAACCTGAACATTTGTTCTAATTACAAGAGGAATAAAAAGCAGACTAACAGGTTCTTAGATGTCAAAGTCTGTTGGACCACAAAGCATCCAAAAGGATATCCTTCAGAAGAAGTGGGAGGAATGAGTATGAATTTCATTAACCAGTAACAATATGCATACCCATAATGGGGGAAGAACACTTCTCCTTCTTGCTGGACCTCTGGGGCTCATACACGTGCCAAGGTCACAACTCCTGCCTCCCTTTGCAGCCTTTTCTACACAAGAGGCTGGGGAGAGTTTTGGAAAAACTGGTGAACTAGGTTTATTTTGAAAGGAAAATACCTGAACAGTTTGGTCTAGGTAAAGAACCTCTGGAAGGAGTATGATTGAGCTCCTGCTTCTCCTGTGATGGTGGTGGAGAAGCGTTGCTCGTGGTGTGGTCTTTGGTTCTTCATGTGAATGATGCAGGCATTAAGAATAGGATTCATTCTTGGAGTTGTTTTAAATGTGAGCTAAGTGTTCTCCTTAAGAAAAAAAAACAAACAGAAGAAAGCATTTGTATTTTTCTTGGTAGTCTTAAGTGTTCTAGAATGTTCTCTTTTGTCCTTAGTAACCCTTTGATTGTGAGAGAATCTGATCTGAGGTGTGCCTGCTGTGCTGCGGTGCTGCTGATCCTGGGGTGAGGGGTCAGGAATGGAGCTCTGACCCAGGGCTGTACCCTGGCTCCTCCCCAGGGGAGGGTGCCCCCACCCCAAACCTCATTCCCTGTCAGGGCCAGATGACCACACCGAGTTTGTGCTGGCTTTGAACCCAGGGAGGGAAAAGCTGTGCAGAGCTTGGGCACAGTCATACAGTCCTTGAGGCTGAGGCGTTCTTCCTCACACTCTCTTCATCAGGCAAGTGCTGATAAAGCTCAAGATCCCTCTTGAATTTCAGTGGAAACTTCTTTTGATGAAAACTGGCTAGTAATAGTCCAAGGAGAAATGGCCTCCCTGGAAAGGCAAGGTGTTGCTGAAGAAGGAAAATCCAAAGGATTTTCTTTTCTGAGTGCTGTGCTTCGTACACAGGAAGAAAGGAAAGGCTTCATCAATCTCCCTCTTATTAAACTGGCACAGCTAATATATTCTGCTAAAATGTGTTCATCATGCTGTTTAAAACAGCCAGGTTAGAAATCTACTGACAATAAATGAAGATTTATTGGTTTTTGTGTCATTGGGGCACCTAAGACAGGTTTGGAATACTAACTGGAATTTGTGAAAGGGGAAAAAAACTGTTTCAATGCCATTTAATTAACTATCTGGCCAATATTTCTCCCTTTTTATTGTAAAATCTGTAAGTTGCAACTGGCTGCAAATGTACTCTTGTGCAACTCTGCCAACATCTAGCAAATAAACACATTAATACAGAAAGTCTTGTACAGATCCATGTGTACTGGATAAAGCCATACCTTGAACTGCAGAGATGGCTTGTTTTAGCAAACCAGAAGATAATAATTGTCTTTTGTGTCTCTCTTGGTAAGTGTGGTTGTGCAGGGTAACTGAAATCAATGCAAATATGAGCAGTATTTTCTTTGTAACTGAAGTCATACCAGGAGCCTGATGTAAATAACCTATTTTATGTGAGTACCAGATACTTTTATTGCTTAGTCTCTGTATTACCTTGTTATTCTGATCAATACCACTGTAAGCTGTGATCCAAATACAGAGCTGCAAGTCTTCAAATTTCTACCAAAATCTGAATCAAGTTTGTAGATTAAGGCCTTATAAGATTTAATGAGGTTGAAAAAAAGTATTTTTTGGAGAGCTGATTTATGCAAGCATTCATGTAATTTGTCCAAGCAATCTTGACTGAGAGACAGCACTATGGATCATGACTTCAGACACTTTCTGGGATCCACAGAAGTTAAAAGTGGGAGGTTGTGTGCTTTGCTGGTCACTGTTCCTCTCCCAGTTTCCCATGGGAGGAGTGCTGCCCTGCATCTCCCTGACCTTTGAGGAGATCGTTCCTGCTCTTTGGGTAGCTGCAAGCACAAAGGGAAAATTGTGATTTCTTGTTACTCAAGGTCAAAGCACTGACACCAAATGAGTGGCTTGTGTTTTAGCTTAAAGTGCTGCAGACAGCACATTATGGGCAAGGATATGTAAAGCTCACTTTCACTGTGAGATCTACCAAAGGGGGGAATATCTGAGCCTGCCTCATGATGCATAAAATGCTGTGGCAAGCAACTGTTTTGGGGAGATGGAGACCAAGTTTGGAAGCATTTAAAAGAACTAAAAGAAATCCAAAGCTATTGAATCAACTTTATTCTCTTTCTTGCAGCTTCCAGCTCTCTTGCAGTCCCTCTGGTCAGGCTTCCAGTGGGAGCTCTTGGGTTGAAAGGTTAACAACTCATTTACTAAGCAGTGCCATTTTCTTTCATTTTTCATCTGCAATTATCTCTACTCCTCTAAAAACTGAAAGGCCCTTCCAAAACATATTGTACTGCTGCATTATTGCTGTCAATTAGTTATTAAATCATAGATCTTTAAAAGTGAAATCCAAATATACATGAATTTATTCAGCTGCTGCACAGCCACTCCTTTAGAGAAGTGATGAGTATCATATCCAGGCAGCTCTGAATATTGGCAGATGTTTCTTTCTAAGGATCATAATGTTCATTTGAATTGTCATTTTTGGGGGATTCTGGGGAAAAGATGGATACTGCAGGAAGCACCTTGAGGATGGTGCAGTAGAGGAGCAGAGCAGATCCTACTGTGGGGTTGTTTGTGGGGTGTGAGCTGCTGGGGTAAGAGCTCCGTGTGAGAGCTGGAGACAATTGGTGTGAGCAGCTGAGATGGTGATGCCTTCTATGTAGGGGTGCTAAGATAAAAAAAAAAAACATATCCTGAGCCCTGGTTAGAGGGATGGTGGCAAGGAAAGAAGAATTGCCAAGAACTTGAAAATCATAGGCTTAAAGACTGAAATAGTGGTGTGGTGGTTTCAGGGAATGGAAGATGATGAGGGAAAAAGCCAGATTTTTTCACAGTTGTTTGATATGGTATTCGTGTTAATTTATGAATTCCTTAAATTAGCAGTTTCACTTTTCTGCTGTCTACTATACTTTGACTCTTAACTGAATTAAGTCACATTATAAATGACATCTTTCCACAGTTGGAATACAGGTTAGCACTCCCAGGAGGGGTGCTTTAATGAGGTTGTTGCTATGACAGCTCAGCTTCAGGCAGCACATGTGCCACTTTGAAATACCCTCTCTCCCCTCAAAACATTGCAGGAACTTCTGTGAGGGCATTTTAGAACTCCCCTTTCAGTGCAATTTATGATCAGAACTTTGTATTTCTCTTCTCCCAGTAATGCAGCTGAGGTTTTGTGTTTGTTTCTGCTTTTATTCCTGCAATGTTAATAACAGTGCATGACTTGACAAGTTAAAGAAACTAGGAGGTGTTGATTCTTTGGCAATTTCAAAGAATGCTCTGAGGAGGAGTCATAACATTTACTGAAAGAACAGGTGCAAACACTAGTGTTGACAGTGGAAATGTATGGGGCCTGCACTTCTGAAATTCACATCAAAGAACTTCACAATGGATGGAAATTGTTTATTACCTACTCGGACACCCGGTAGGAATACAGACATTCCTGTTGGGATACAGCCTTGTAGGTGGCTGCAGGGATTTGCCTCTGCAGCCTGTGGTCTGTGGCCAGGCTGTGCAATGGCTCTCAGTACCTCAAAGATGTTAAATCATGCAGTTGTATTTTTCAGAAAGACTCTGAGGTTGTATTTGCTTTGCCATTGCTGTCTGCTAGAAACATGAGGCTGCCTGGGAAGGAGAAAAAAGTTTTTCCTCTTAGAAACCAATTCACTCCATCCCTACCTTTCTTCACGGGCTCTGCTCTTGTCCAGTGCCAGCTTTTGCACAGTTAAATGTGGCGAAGATCTTGGTCAAGCCCAAGTCTTTGAACCTCAGTGTGGTCCAGACAAAGACTGACACTAGATTTCTGGGGAAAATGAAAAAAAACCCAAAAAACCCAAACCAAAACAAACAAACAAAAAAAGAGCAGAATTCCTTACCAGAGTTCAACAAAATTATTCCATGAAGATGTTGGAACAGCCTTTAGGATGGGTGGTGTCAGAGTAAGCACTCTGTATTGTGAGTATTGCTCAGTTGTTGCTTGCCCATGAAATGACAAAATGTCATATTTAAACTCAATTGAGCAGCTCTAAAATGTATTTCTGCTGTCTCAGTGTTTCCTAGTTGTTTTGTAGACACAAGAGACTTTATTGTTGAGACTCCTCTTCCTTCCAAGCTCTGAATGTGAGTTTTCAGATGTATGATTTTGACATAAGAAAGGAGTCATAGACAAATCTGACATGACTTATTTAAATATTGCCTTAAACACTGGCCTGGATGAAAAGGCTTTTTCCCTTTCCAAAGGTATTCACTTTTCTTGTTTGCTTAGCTGTGAATTGTTGCAGTTGCTTCTCATTGGCTGTGTCTGCATTCAGCAGTGGATGCTCTGCCACCTCAGTAGCTGTTGGAAATAAATTTCTTTGCCACTGCTCATGTCAGTGAAGTTAAACCCAGGGAGATGCTCAGCTACTATATAACCAGAAAGCTTTGCCATTTTGAAGTTATTTGGCTTAAAAGATTGTTTTTGTTTTGTTTGCTACTGCTTTAGAAGCTGTGCACTATAATGATCTGGATTCATTTCTTTAGAGTGTTTTATTGAAAGCTAAAACACCTCTTACTAAAGAGTAAAAAGCCTGGCTTTATAAATCAATGCTTCATTGTATGTATTATGCTATTTACAACTCATCCAAGTATAGTAAATTTTTACAAATGCAAAATCATTCAGCTGTATCCAGATTGGTTTAAAAGGTGCTGATGAGAACACTTAAGTTTTTTGCAGGTTCTGATAATACTGTTTGCCATAATTGTCCTTGTCCCAGTTCCTTTCTGTGATCACGCTGAAAGTGCAATTTATCTGTAATTTTAATGACTAGTAAATAGGTCCAAATATTCCACACATTATGCTCTTTTTCCTATTCTCTATTTGACTTGCTTGGCCATTAGTGCCACTTATTCTCAGATCATAATGTTGCCTTCTCTGGTAAGAAGGTGAGATGGAGATTAGGAGGTTTTACCCTCGCAGAAAAACACAGCAGAAAAAGCAAACCCAGCACCCAGGGTGCCTCAACAAAAGGAGACCAGATGCAGAGTGAAAAGCACATGGTGCAGATTCTGGCTTCTCCCTGCAAAGATTGCTACAAGAACAGAAAGCACGCTGTGATTTATTCTCGTGGCAAAAAAAAAACGCAAATGGAACAAAGAGTACAGAAATCTCAATATGTTGTTGCTAATACAATTTACATTTAGAACAGTGTGTCCTCCTTCACCA
This sequence comes from Parus major, assembly GCF_001522545.3. Lineage (NCBI taxonomy): Eukaryota > Metazoa > Chordata > Aves > Passeriformes > Paridae > Parus > Parus major. Next base: position 33,219,474 of record NC_031776.1, on the reverse strand, counting down.
CCATGCTCTGTTTGAACATAGCTAAGTTCAACTAGTCTATAGCTTGAACTGCAGACAGAACTTCCACTAAATGAACATCTAATACTTGATTGTAATAATATAGCTTCTAAAAAAAAATTCCTCATGTATTATATTTGTTCAGTAATCTCCGTGTATAATATTATCAAATTATTATGCTGTCTCTCAAAGACATAAATCATATCATTTTTACACTGACCAGAAAATGACTTGCACTTAATGACATGTTTATCTTTGTATATATGGTAGATTTTAAATTAAAGAGTTCCAGACATAATTTTCCTAATATTTGGTAATCCATCTTTACTTAAAATGTTAATTGCTAATCCAGGCATCACACAGAGAACAATCAGCCTACAGTAAACTGTGCCTTATTTGCAGAAGGATGAAACCCATGCATTTACATGTCAGTCTGCTCCTCTGAGTTGCAGTGTCTTCACCTTTCATGTGTGATAACCAACTAAAAACATATTGTTGAGTTATTGTACTCATTGTTTATCTCCAGATGAGGCTGTGGGAGAGTCCAAGGGGGGCATGGAGTTAATTTAGTACTAGTTAAAAATTCCCAAAGTAGGGCCTGAAGTACTTTGATGGGATTTCTTTGTCCAGAATGGGTTCTGCCAGTGCTGCTGCAGCTGAAGTTGCCTCTGACAGTTCTGGGATAGAAAACACTGCTGAAATCATGTCCTGTGTAGCCAAGAACAAAACTCCCTCTGTGTCTGAGCCCTGTATTCCAGAAGTCAGGCCCAGTCCATCTTGTTTTCCAGCCAAGGGTTAGGGAAGGTAAAGTCAGCTAGATGGAAGTTTTACTTGTCATGGAAAAAAAGTGTATTAAGATTAACTTGCTTGGGAGGGCTGGGGTGAGGAAGATCCCTTTGTGCTTTTCCTCACTTAAGGAACTTCACTCATCCAGTCTGTGTGCAGCTGAGTTTACTGATATTTTTATTTGTAATGCTCCATACAAAGAGTTCCAACACTTCATACTTAGCAAGAAATAATCCTGTGATTCCCTGTGCAAAGTTGCACATGTAGCTGCAAGTCTTTTGTTTGTGTACATGAATTAAAATACCTTGTTAACAGAAAGTAATTACAATCTCGGTGACTGAAAAGATTGTTATTCTTGTAAAAATTAGGAAATACAAGTTGTTCAGATTTTTTCCCTTGTATATATATATTTCATCTGTCATTAATGACATTGTTAGGGACAATTCAATTGAAACATATTTCATGTGATTTTTTCAAAGTTGTCATGTCCAAATTTCAAACTCCTTAAATCACACAGGAATTTTCAGGCAAAGCCATATAATTAATGAGGAAAATAAAGACTTGCCTATAGTGTGCCATCTGTTGATTTTTATTTAATTGGAAACTAATTTTCATAAGTCTGTCTCACTTATACAAAATGTATACTAATAGGCTATAAAAAAGAGTATTTTTTAAAGTCTGAGAGGAAAAACATTTTGCCAAATACATCTAGAATATTAACTATTGCTAAATAGTATTTCACAAAAATCACATCTCTTGATTCCAGAAGCCTTAACAATCTGTTCCTATTTGGGGTTTGTCAGAATACTACTGGAAGGGCTTGAGCTTTTGGGTTTTGGATGTACTTTCTTCATTTTTTAGCCTGTTCATTTTTTCATCAAAGGAGGTCACCTCTTCACCTTTCTTTTAATCTTTCCTCCCTTTCATTCCCCTTATTCCAGTGTTCTTTCCAGCTTGTGAAAGTCACTTAATCTCTGTTTGAAACTGTACCTGATTTGCTCCGGCAGCACGGCTTCTCTCTTAGCAAGTTCATCCACATGGATAAAGAGGAGGATGCCTTTGACATTTCTGCTGTACCAGGAGGATGCAGCCATGCCTTGTCCAAGAGCTACAAACAAGAGGTTATTTTAGGAATGCTATGGATTTATGTGAATCGCTGCCTTGGTTTGCAGTCACTCCGTCTTTGAGACGTGTTGGAATATCTGCTATCGGTGCATGAATAATCCTGCTATTTATAACCTTTTGCAGGCATCATGAGAGGCCTCTCCTGGCCCTGGACAGCAGGAGAGGCAGTTTGCCCACATGGAAATTGTCTTTGTTTTGATTCCTCGCTAAAAACAGTCCAAGTTCCACCGCTCCTCAAGGTGAGGTGGTGTTTGTGAGCTGCTCCTTGGCCAGGCAGAGCTCTCTGCAGAGCAGCCTGTGCCCAGGTGAGCCCAAAGCCAGGCTCCTGGGGGAGCTCTTGTCTTTCCCATGCCAAGTCCTTAAACCATCTCAGCTATAAGCTTGAAAACAAACATGGTGAAAACATACCATCCTTCCACCTGGCATCCTTATTCCTGCAACCTGCTTGGAAATGGATTTTCTTCTCCATGGTCTCCTTATGTCTGGTCTGCTGAGCACAGGCAGGGTGCTGGGATTCTAGAGCTCACTCTCTTGTGCCTCACTTGTATTATTTCCTTTTGTTCTTAGCGAGACACGGCAGATTAAGAATTGCTTCCTCTTCCCCTTGCATGGTAAACCAGGACTAACAAAAACTAAAGACAAATCTGCTACTACAGCTCTTGCCTATTAAAGAATGGAGTGAGGGGAAAAAAGTTCAGGATTGGCAGCTAATAGACACGTAAAACTCATCTTCACTGAGATATTCCCAAAGTCATTATTCAGTGAATAATCTTATAAATGAGGGGGTTGCTTAACAATTGCATTCTCAGGTATAATACATTCTTCACCTTATTTGCCTTCCTAAGTGGGGGATTGGTTACCAGAAGAGTGTGAAATGTATATTGGGTGTATTATGTTGATTTGGGGGTTATATGGTGTAGGAAAAAAGATGCTTTCAGGAAGATAGCATGCAGATAAATAAAAATTTGTCTTCAGATGACATCAAGACACCCACTCTGTGAACATGAGGAACTGCCAGACTTCAAATGTCACCTCTTAACTGGTGATGAAGGGGGTTCCAAAGGTGAACAGACTGGAAAACTGTTTGAGTAGGTGTTTAAAAATAAAAAAATAAAAAAATCAGGTTTCTCTTATGATAGCAGGGACGAGTGGGAAGTCTGAGTTAACTTGCAGGGGGTAAAGGGTCCTTAAGTCTTAAATAAAAAAAACAATATTAGGGTGAGATAGGTAATTTTAGAGAAAAAAAGATTAATAAAAGGTGGGAGATGACCTTAATTTCATAAGAGTATTTTCTTTTTCCTTCTTTGTTCTACATTAGCAGCTTCACTCTGTAAAGCTCCTGCATTTATCCTGGAATAACCATCCCTGGAGCTTCATCCTTTTTACTAAAATACATTTTGGATAAAGCTCTAAGTGGAAGTTTAGCAACCCCTCTCCACCAATAAAGATTGTTCATTAAAGTCATAACTGTATTCCTTGGCCCAAATCCATGTATCTGATTCTGCACAGCTGCAGAGCAAAACCTGGAAGACAAGGAGGGCATCTACCAGATGAACTTTTGTTTTCTTTTACCTCTGCATGCCCCTGTTTCCTGTGCCCTTTTTATGCTTTTGGTGTAGCAGAAGTATATGAGGTGGTTTTGGTGTGTCCTGTGTGAGCCTTCACATCTTCTTGACAGATGTTTTAAAGCAGCTCTGGATCCCTTTCTAATACAGCAGCCATGATTTTTTTTGTGGAAAGCTCTGTATTCACAAACCCCCATTCCTTATTTGCTGTTTTCAGTTGATCCTGGACCAGCTTGCCTTCAGAATTGGTTGATGAACCTCTTCCATCCCATGCTGTTCTCTTTGTGTTTAGCTGTTTATTTCCCACTATACTCTTTAAAATCCTAATAGCTTTGTTTTTAGTGTGCTATGCTTGGCATCAGCAATTTAGAATTTCCTTGCCAAGTAAGCACAAACTTTATTTTTCTCAGGCAACACCTGAAGACGTAAAGACTGTGAGTGTAATAAGGAGTAAAAAAAATCCCCCAAACTCTTCCTTTTAAAATACATCTAATAACTGTGTTTGTATTTCTTCAGTGGTATAGCAATAACTTCTAAATGCTTTACCACTGTGGTGATTTCTAGTTCACATTCAAAAATGCAGCCTATTGAAAGTGTCACTATTAATAGCATTCTGGTGGTACAATAAAGGATAATTCAGTAGGATATCCCAGTTAAGCAGGTTACTGTGTTTACATTGGGTTCCTGCCCAGCAGCTGCTTATGCTGAAGTTCTGCACATAATTCAGGAATTAATCAAGGTGTAACCACAGGGACAATGCCAGTGTGGTCACCATAATGTGGCCTATGAAGACAAATTATATAACTCATTTGCAGTTTGGTGTGATCATGGGTAATAAGCTACTGATTTCTTGACCACACTGGCCATATGGTAATGCTGTTTTTGCTGATGCTACCCAGAAGAGGTAAAGAAAATGTAAAAAAAACAATATTTATTGAAATTGAGCTCCATTTTTCTTAAATGTCTATCCATAAAGTGTGAAATTAGATTCCAAATATATATATATACACAGCAGCAGAAGTGCATGTTTCTGGGTGCAAATTACGTGATTGCTTGTGCATGTTTTCTGAGACAAAAGTGCTGGGAAAAACAACTGGTCAGTATTAGTGAGAATGAAGTAATTTAATTGGATTTTTTCATTTTTATTTTTAGCTTGCAAGATAATTGCCTGATTATGGGTGGTAGATTGTGATTTTATTTTATCAATGTTAATCAGAACTGTATGCAGCTCTCAGAAAGATGTAACCACTCACAAAAGCCCTTTGGATGCTCAGAAATGGCTATTAAAAATGAATTGTTCAAATATATAAAGATGGGATTTGTAGTGAAAGAGCCATTTTGGGGAAGGGGGGGCAAGAATCATTTTGTTTCATTAAATTAATGGTACTATTTCAGTTAGCTTGGGTCTCCATTTAGAGCTCATCAAGACACCCATGGGAATATATGAATTAGTTTGTTTTAATTGGATTATTTAATTTGATTGTTTAAATTGCCTTTCTGTTTTTATTTGCAGACATTTTTTTAGCTGAAAATATTTTCTGATTTGGATTTACATGTGTGCTTGTTGTGTATGCTCACTACTTTGATTCTCTTCCAAAGATATTTTCTTTTTTCCTCAGAAGGAAAAAAAAAAAAAGAAAATTAATATGTTGGCAAAATCCAGCCACGAGTTCAGAGAGAGCTTTGAATAATGGATGCAGGATCTTTCTCTTCCACTGCAGTGGCAGTGCAACATTATCCAGCTTTTTATTAAAAGTGCTGCATTTTTAATTATGCCCTAGAAATAAACAAATCAAACGCAGGAAACTTTTACCCCCTGACCTGCCAGTACTCCATGAGTGGACATGTGGGGCCTGATCTGATAGAAACAGAGTTCAGCAGAGTGAATCCGGGGTTCCATGCCAAGTAAAAAACAAGTTAACTTTGAACAGGGGCTTGTGGAAAGATAAACATGCAGAGCCTGTCACGGTCAGAGATTCCTCCTGCATGTTACTTGAGCATTACAGCACGAGGTGGGGTGTAATTCTTGACTTTGTGTCAGTCTATAAAACTAATTTATCAGATGAGGTTGATAATTGTCTGAACGTGATTATGGCATACCAGGCAGGAGTTTGGTTTGTGCAGCCTAAGGGAATCCTCCTGAACCATCCATTCCAAGTCAATGGCAGCTTTGCCATCGACTGAAAGATTAAAGAGTTCAATAAGGTGAATTGACATAAATCAAAGTGATTTAACTCTGATTCAAACCAACAAGCAGAAAACTTTGATTTAAAGATCTGATTTGAATCTAATTGTGAATTTATAAGTGTTAGTGGTTTTCTCAGAGGCAAATTACTTGACTGGTGTAGCAGGGTAAACACACTGATTTGTGACCAAAGACAAATTTAGCAGATACTTTTTTTGGCCTATCAGTGAAACACTCTTCCCAGCCATGTGTCATTTCCACACGAGATCTGTATTCAACCTTAACTCTTCATCAATTTTCAGCTCCTGTTTGAAAAGTGAATGGGTGAGATTTAATTCAGTTACTATTAATTCTCAAGATGTATTAATTTTCGTCTAAGTTTATTTTAAAGCTGGTATTGTGCATTTTAGTCACCATTTGGAGTGGATTTTTGTGGACACTAGAGGGAGTACACATTGTTTCAGGAAGGTTTAGTTCAAACCAGGATGATCAAATCAGGCTCTACAGAACTAAATCTGATGGTATAGATGCTGTTAATAGTCAAGCTTTTGTATCTTGAGTCATTTATGAGAAAAAACCATGAAAAATATGAATATCAGGTTTTTCAAAAAACCCTCTAAAAAGAAAAATAAAACATTTCTCATGTTTTCTGTGATGCAAAAGTGGCACCTTGTGTTCTCCAGCATAGTTTAAAATACAAATTAGGCACACAGTAGCCAGGCAGTGTAGACAGGCTTCAGGCTGGTTTTAGTTAACACTGCTGGATGTGAGAGGAGGTGCCAACATCATCTGCCTCTACTTGTCAAGGTGTTGTTTCCCACTGGGCTTGGTGTTTTCTTTGTCCCATCGCAGGAAATCCCAGAAGCTGGCATCCAGGCAACAGAGATAGGAATTAGAGGATTGTTTTAAATGAAATTTCTAAAATCCACAGGTAAATAAAAAGAGAAATTAGAAAACCAACAAAAAAAAAATAGTAGTATGATACCCTCTGTACCACCCTGCTTTCTGTATAAGGGATGTGATTAAAATGAGGTTGTTACTATCTAAAATAGCTTTTGAGCAGGGACATGGAGTTTCTGACAGTACATTAAATGGTTCAAGATGAATGAGGTTAGAGTCATGATAAAAAAATAGAAATATTCGAAGTTTTCTGAAACATAGTAAGCTTTAGAGCACTAGTTGATTTTTTTTTGTGTGTGTATTTTCCTGCTCTTTAGCCTTTTAACCAGTTTTAAGTCAGTTTCAATGACTCCAGATTGGTTTCAGTAGTGTTACATACATTCCAGGGGAAATGTATTGGTTATAATAAGAATAGTTTGTCTCAGATGTAATTTTATTGGCTTGTGTTAAAATGCATTGATTTCTTGGCTGAAATATTTGGGCTTCGGGGTAGATACATTTGTTCTGGTTAGGAGTGCACTGGAGTCAGTAGAGCTCTTGTGTTTCAGCAAATACATTTCTATTTAAAAGTAAATGTAACATTTGAAAAGATTAAATGGGCATTAATTGGTCAGGTGCTGTATTTTCAAACCTGCCATTAGTTCTAATGTAAAATGTTCTGTCACTTAAAAAAGATCTCTCTGGTCACCATGTTTTTAATGTATAATTTATTAGTTTATAATATTATCGTAAATTTTCTTTGTAATATTGGGTTCACCTTACTAAAATATATATAAAACTCATAAATAATATTTTCTCTTCCCATGCCGAAATCCATGGAAAAGGCTGTCAAGGTGGAAATGTTCTCTTGTTTTTTGGGGAGTGCCTCTTCTGCATTTCTCCCCCACTCCTTTTAATTCTGTTCTGGTCATCTCCCATTTAAAAACTTGGTCTTACTCCGTTCTTTGAGACTAGTCACTAGCTCAGAGTTTTGACAGAATTGAAAGATGTGTGGAAATTATGGATGTGATCATTCTGGATGAGCTTTGGCCGAGCTTGCTGTCCGTGTCAGCAGATGGAGCTCTGATGGACCTCAGCTCCACTGCCAGTGCTGAAATTGCCTCAGTGGCTGAGCTGAGCCCCATGCCTGGCACTCTGGTCCTGGGTTTAATAAATTCAATGTGTTATTTGTGTTTGTTTTCTTCTTTTCCACACTGGACATAGCAGCTCTACCACAGATGGAGCAAACAGGCTGTGATGCAAATGGCTTATAAAGCCAATATTTCTGTAATCAGCTGTACCTGTGAGGTGGCTGTAAACTGCTGTGCTCTCTGCTGTTTGACCATGTTAAGGAGGGAGGAGAAACCTTCCTCTTGTTCCCTTCCTCCTGCCAAACACCATTCCCCCTCATAGATCTGTGCCCTGAGCTTGAGGAGAATGACATGAGATTGGGTCTGCTCAAAATGTGCATAATTAGGCCAACCACAACATTTGTTCCTAGTAATAATGGAATTCCTGGATAAGATGTGCAACACTTACCTGTTCTGGAAATGTTATCTAACATGTATATGTCTGTCTTATGACCTTGAATGTTTTTTCCACATTTGGCTGTCAAACTACCCCAAAATCTCAGGCAAGTTTCCAATTCTATTTTTTCTCCCTTTAATTCCTATAAGTCTTTAATTCATATAGGACTGTTTTTTCATATTCTACCTATATACAGAAGTCCTATCAACTCTAATGGTTGTTACTTGCAGTTAAAGAAAGGCAAATAGACTTTTATGTGTTTTAAATCCTAATAGTATGGCTATCAAAAAATTAATGACTTACAAAACCAAAAGCAATCCTGCCACATTTAATATTCTGCATCTGCAAGTCAACTTATTATATGCATTAATCAATTTCTCATAAATGAACCCCTGTTTTATACACAAGCAAATAAAACAGCCATGCAACAACATATTTTATTCATAAACCAATATGCAGCAAAGCAAATGGACATAGATTTAATGTCTCACTTTTTAAATAAAATATGTTTACATCAATCTGCTTGTTATACAAATTTATGTAGCCTATATGAATCAATATGCAATATGTATAAACTACTTTTCAATCTGGCATGTTTGGTACTTCATAATTACCTCAATTTAATAAAAAATTCCTAGTTTTAAGAAGTCCTCGGAGCAACTCAGATTTTAATTAAAAGTTTTACCTTGGTTTTAAAAAGGTCATATTAGCCAAGGGGAGATAATGTCCTTTTATAGAAGCACATCTTGCTTCTGTTGCTAATTGATGTTATTTGCTGAAGAATAATTTATGCTGCTGTTAAAGCGAGAAAGACAAAAAAAAAAAATCAGTAGTGCTGTTACAATTTTTTGAGAATTATGTTTTTTTCTGTGCCAGAATGTTTGTGCTTCGTCCAGTAGATAAATAGTGTTTAAAATGAAGTGCATAGCAATATTCTTAATTGGTGGGAAAATGTGATATTTTCCTAATGAAGGAAAAGTGTTTGCCAGGGTGTGCTTACTGGAGGTGGGATAGAAGTGTGTGCTGTGCTCCACTGGGAAATTATATGTTAAAGCATGTACCTGTCCTTTCCCTTTCAACCCAGTCCTGACACTTCATTTTGGTTGGGAAAATGAACTGTGATGTTCACCATGGAGTGTTTGCTCACCACTCTGAATGTGTGATACAGAAAAAGACTTCTAGGTACCTTTAAATACTTGGAGATTAAAAGTAAAATAAGAAATAAAATGAACAAAACAACAAAATTGTTCAAAGAGGATGTGTAAAGCATGATCTGAGTGTCATTCAAAAATCAAAATAGTCAGGCTTTAAATCCAACAAAATTTTTCTGAGTAGATGTTCCCTCTGGTGCAAAATACTCTCTTTAGAAGACTGAAATATAAGGGGATTCATGATGGGAGGTGAATCAAACCAAGGGAAAACAAACAATAGATTGACAAAAGCAATCAAAGGAACAGTATAAACAAAATAAGAAAAACAAGGGGAGTATTTTGACATCTTCATCACCCAGAGCCACACACGCCACTGCCAGCTGCACACATTCCAGCCCCTCTGTTACAGACAACTCCACCCTCTGCCCATCATACTTGGGTGGCTGCCTGGCTGCTGTTTTCATAAAACTGAAATCACAAGGATGGAGCACAATGTTGACAGATATACATGTACCTTGGCTAAATTTTCAAAAGATAAATTTGCTAAGAAAGGGCTGAGACACCTTTTGTTAAGGCAGTTACAATTTAAGAGACAGATTTACAAACACTTGCTGTTGGCTTGCTCTGAGAATCAAGGATCCTGCTGAGCATTACGAATTATTGAAAATCAATAAATTCTTAATGTGCAGAAGGTCAGATATGTTTCTAAAATACAGAGATGTACAATTAAATTATTACAGTGCATATGTGCCTTGTTTAAAAGATCTCTTTATGACAGATTGTTATTCCCCTCAATCTATCAAGTAGTTAATTTTAAATCCTAAGGAAACACATATCCATATGTATGTTACTCTGGAAAGTTGTTATGTTGCTTTGAGCATATCAACACATATTTTTTAATGTTGTTTGTGCTTCTGTTTCCCTGTCAAATGGATTTCAGAGCCATTGTTATCTTTTGTGCTATTTGCAGAGTTACTGCTCTGCTGTTCTACAGTACAGCTCATGAAGTTCTACATTTCAACCTTTTTCTTCTTCTCTTTTCTCCCCCTAGACATCACAGTTCCCTGTGATGGCTTCCCCAAGCCAGCTGACTTTTCCTACATGTATCCTGGATCACTTGATCTGGAACATGAATTCTTGGAAATCTACTCTAAGGCTTAACATATAAATTCATGCATAGATACCAGAATAAGTGATTAGATTAATCATCAATATTGCAAAGTTCTCTGCACTTCCTGCAAAGTCAGACAAGAGTTGTGCATTATTTGGGTTTGTGGGATGGGGTGAGTGGGTTCTGGTTTTAAAAATTTTGGTCCAGGTTCTTACTTTGGCCAGGCCAGTAGACTTAGGCTGTCTGTTGTCCTGTCTCAAAGGGCACCTGCCGTGTCAGATCATGTTTTGGTGTCTGATGACAAAATTCCAGTGTCTTGAGGAAGCTATAGCTGGCACTGTGGCCTAGAAATCCTCCAGTCTGTTCTTAATAGATGTTGGAAGTAAAAACAGTCACTCTATCACTGCTTGTCAACACTCCTCAAATTATCTTAAAATTTCTGAATCATCAGTGTAATAATCAGTAGAAAACTCATTTAAAAAGATTAAAAATAATTGAACTAAGGGCTTTCCCAGTCTGCCTCAAGGATAGCACAAGAGTGGAGATAGTTTGTCTCAAAGCATTGTCACCTGTATCATTGGTAACCTGTGCCTGGTCTCATAAAAACAAACAAAATCCCAACAACAGCAACAAAAGGCAATGGAACTGTTAATCAATCCCCCAGTATATAATGTGTGTGTTTAAATGAAAAATGAAGTGGTTTGAATGCTGCCCCTGGGCAGTGAGGAGCTGGATAGAGAGGAATTAGAGTATTTCCACCTGTGTTTGGGAGGAGACTTTCCCCGCTTGAGGTGACATTAGGAAGTGAGCATGACTTGCAGCAGGGGAAATTCCAGCTAGAAATAAAAAAAGATTTCACCATGAATCTTCAGTAGTAGTACTGGTGCCCAGAGGAGATATTTCCATCCTTAGTGATGTCCAGCAGTAACCCTGTCCTGCTCCAGGGACAGATTTAACTCTGAATTTAATTCTTTGAGCAAGGGATTTGGAACAGTACCTCTAAAGGTCTGTCCCAACTTAAAGGGGGAAAACAGGAGGGTCCAAGTAGTATTATAATCTTGGAAGATTTTGTATCACCTTCCCTTTATGTGTTTAAAAAATAAAAGGTGCATTACTCAGCCACTGAGAAATGCAAGAGCTATGAAAGCAGCCTTTAAAATTGCCTAAGATTGCACCAAAAAAATGGGCTCCTTGAAGAGACAGTCCCATACTTGAGGCCAGACATACATATATATACAGTTAACCTAAATCATGGTGTATTTGAAAAAGATTTGTGAAAGCTGCAGTATCTGAGCAAGCCATTATAGTTGCAGAGCACAAAATATCAAAAGTTCAAGAAATAGCCACAGTGTAAATTTACAAAGGGAATTTTCAGAATACAAAAGTTTTTTTCTTAAGAAAAGCAGTTTTGGCTGTGAGAGTGTTTCTAACCAGTGCAGTTATTGCTACAAGACACACAGGGTAGCTGCTAATACAGTGATGGCATTGTAATGTCAGCCTCAGAGGTGAGTTTTTATTGCAACTCAGCTTTTGGGTTACAAAACTGGTTAAGGTGGATATGATGGGTGGCCTGATAAGGTGGAGAAAGACAAGTTTTTCATTGCACACTGACATTGATGCTTGCAAGAAATTTTGCAAAAACCACTGAGCCTTACCAACACAAAACCAGCTGGAAAAGAATGAAAAGACTGACAGAAAAAGTTCAGCTTCAGCAATGTAGCTTCAACCTGGGCTTGCCAGAAGTGGTGCTGAGCCTCAGGCATAGGGAGCCTTGAATTTCACTTATCAATACTCCCATTGTGATGCTGAGTATGTGCTGTACTTGCATCTGTATTAAAGGTTGTATAACAATGTCCTGTTGTGCTTGGACAACAAAAATTAAAGGGTATCTCCAACTCTTTTGTTGGACCTGAAGTAGTAATTAACTTGAGGGTTAATGTGGGGGGAAATAAAAAGTGAAATTGGAGAATAAAAGCAAGCAGCTCCTAAACAGAGCTTGGCAGGGTCAACAAATAAAAGATGCCCATAAGCTGATGGGTGACAATTCTGCTTAGGTGCAGGGGCTGCTTAAGGACCACAATGTTTTGGAGAAGGAAAAGCTTCTCAGGGATGGGCTAGGAATGTGGGGAAAATGTCTGTAATTATATATATATATATATATATAATTTATGTTGTAAATTATATCATTCCTTCCAGAGCAGGAATGCAAATGAGAGGGGGCACATTTTAATAAATTTCTCTGAAAGCCTATAGAGTTAAAGAAATATCAGCTTTATGTTCTTCTGGAATAGTCCACATGTACTATACAATATTTATAGTCTGGAATAACAGCAACCTTGTTTTGACTTCTTGCTTTCTTCTTATTTTAAGTTAAAAAGTTGTAAACTCATTTATCTCATAACTAATGTCTGATCACAGAATTTATCTGTTTTAAAGTGTTTGTTTCCTTGTTTAGACATGCCTATCTACTCTATTACTATAGTAGTCACTGGAAAATATTAAAATATTTAATGAATACTTCTCAGTAATCCAAATATCAGAATTACTTCTCCAGTAATCAAAAGTAATGGTGTAAAATTGTGCTGTTTAATGAGTCATGGCCTTACTGCACCCATTGAAATGGCTGTTTCCTCACTTGAACCTGTAATCTACAAACAGGTTTTACTTTCTTTTGGGCAGTATGGAAGTTCAGAGGAATGACACTTATCATTAAATTGGTATGTTCGTCAGGAATAAAGAACTTCAGTTTTTAAGTTTTTGACAGTGCCTTTGGGTCAGTTCCTGGATTTAGCTATTTGTTCAGTCTTCTCCAGCTACTCTAATATGAATTCCTGCACGTATGAAAAAGCTTTGTGAAGCATAACATGTCTACAGACTTTTCTGTAAATGTACCAAGGAAAATCAGACAAGATGGGTACATCAGGGGGAAAAAATCCTGGCTGAGCAGTCAGCTTGCAATAAAAATAAGAGAAGAAAGGCTGAATTAATAGCTGAAGTAGCACAATGTCCCTTTTGAAGGTGCAGATGAGAAGTGTGAGGACAAGACTGACTTTGGCAAGATTTTATAAATCACCAACTTTAGGCATTCAATTTCTTCTCAGATTTAGACAAATACTAATCCCAACCACTGTGCCTTCCATATTCATGAATGAAAAGCCATTTTTTTATTGTCTACTTCAAGGAAATTGTTCCCAGTACTGAGATTAGCCTCTAAAGCTGAAAATTTTGGATGAACAGGTGAGTTTTCAGAACTAGTAAAACAATAGAAAAATGAATAAATGTTAACCCCAAGCATAACCAAAGCAGTTTCCATAGGAACACAGATGTGTAACTCCCGTGCATGACAGATTTAGCAATTTGATTGCATATTTGTTCTGACCTTACAATTGAAAAAGACCAATTTTGAACTTTAGTATTTGAGGACCTTACAAGGGTGATGTGCTAATGGCTCCTGAAATATCCCTAAATCCCGTGTTAACGTTTGTAGCTGTAAATGGCTCACAAAGAATCAGAATTAGAAATTGTTAGGTGATGAGTTCCAGGCTAGCCTCGGCAAAGTGCTTTGCTGATGGTTAGGATAAAGAAAATGTACATGGACACGTCCTTTAATGTGTGCCCTGGAAATTTTGGAAGCCAAAGCTGTGGTGCCATTGAGCAGTGACCTTTATCCAGTAAATGCTGTGTTTCCATAGGTTGCCATGAGGGTCAAAGTTCTCTAACGCTCCAAGTGTGGTACCCTCAAGGGCTCTGCAGCCTCTCCTGATGCTGTCTCTCCTATCATTGCAAAACTTAACATTAAAACCACCCAACCAAAGTCTCTCAAGACAAAAGCTACATTTCACAGAACCATAGAATGGTTTGGATTGGAAGGGACCTTAAAGATGCTTTAGTTACAATCTCCTCCTGTGGGTGGGGACACTTTCCATCATCATAGGTTGCTCCAAACCCCTTCCAACATGGCCCTGGACACTTCCAGTGATGGGCCAGGCACAGCTCTGTAGAGGTGTGCAACTCCCTAAAGACTTTTAGAGATATAATTGATTACAGATAGCTTTCTGATTAATGTGAAACATTGCAGTGTCCAATAACTTGTTCTGGCTGAGCTTTTGTAGCCTAATGAGTTGAGTCTGCATGAAACTTTCTAATCTGCATAAAGGTCGACCAGTCAATAATTTTAGCCTCTGCTGATTTAACACATTGAAATGTTCATGAAGATGAAACAGCTTCTGTGCTAACTCAAGTGGCCTTGCTATTTTTTTTTTTCCTTTTTCTTTTTTTCTTCTCAGATTCAAAGTCACAACCTGAGCAGTGGCCCCTCTGTTGTGGCACAGTGCCTCAGCAGGTGCCAGTGGCACTTAATCACCTCAGAGACACCGTGCCATGACTTATGTCTTTTATTTCTGCTGTAGTTATAAGGAGTATCTAAATTGGAACATAAATTGTCTCTGGTTAATTATTTCATTAAATGAACAATGTGGACTACTAAGTATTATTATTCCCATTCTACAATTGAAGAAATGCAGTTAGCGATGTCTCAGTGATGCAGATGTGAATATTTAGTTGCATATCTGCAGTCTCCATGAGAATCATAAATAAGCCCAAAATCTGGCTTGTTTCAACTGTTGGAGTCATTGAAAAGAGACTGATAATGAAGATAAATTTGTGCATATGCTGTACTTGTTCTGAATGTACAATCGCTGCTCATTTCCGCAAGAATCAAAGGCGAGCTCTGAACTCTGGCTACTGAATGCTCCAGGATAATTTCAAAGCCCAAAAAATGAGTCCCAGAATGGGATTTAGTGATACCATTGATCTCTTTGTTGTAGCAAGTTCAGGTGCTCTAACAGAGATGTCCACATTTAGACACCCTTTTTCATCTGGCATATGATTTTTCTGGAGATAAGGATACACATTACAATCTGGTGATATTTTTCAAAGATTTGTCTAATTTTGTTCTGCAAAAAAAAAAAGAAAGAGAAAAAAAAGTTTATTTTGTTGCAGATCACTTATTTTTACAAGATGTATGTTGCCTTTCAGAACAGTGGGAGTACAGGACTGGGTGTTTCTAAACATTTCCTTACATTCCCAGACATTTTTGTATATTGATATATGGGTTTCAGCACTTATTTCAGTTGTTAATCAGAGATGTCTGAATGGTGCATCAAGAACACTGAGCTCTGAGATGTGTCTGTGGCTGCTCTTGCAGTGCTTGAGTTGTGAAACAAAGAAATGGTTTTCATCAATTTCACTTTCACAGTATGACTTATTAAAATACTAAATTTTGGCTCCTCAGATCACCTTGCAGTGCAAAACCAGAATGTAAATTAGTGGTGCAAATTGAGACTGATGTCAGCATTTATTTTCCCTCTGATATGCAGTATTTATCCAGATCCAGATTCCCTTTTAGGCCTGCCAAGCTGATCTGGTGTGGCACAGCTGAAATACCTGTGTGAGGTGTGTTTTCCTTGTCTGGTGTGAAGCGAAGACACGGGGCCATGCAGATTGAAATGACTATTTAAGCATAACATGATGTTACTATTCATGGCACTGGATGATGATGTTATTAAAGTATTCCATGAATACAGAGCCTTTAGGCACACAAATGCTCCAGGGTTGTAATTAGGTGGTTGAGGGTTTCTTCCTTACATGCCCTGCCACCAGAGCTGGGGCACTTGGAGGATCTCTCAGGCCCATGTAAACTTCGTGAGTCTGTGCAGAGCTGAGCTCCTTGGCCAGTTGTATTTGTGAGATCCTGCAGGGAGCCGAGGAAATCTATGTTTCAAATACCCTGTGCCCTGCAGAGAGAGCTTTCATGTAGGCACTTGCTGCAGATCTTGGAGAAAACGCTGAACTTTTAAGTGCTCACTGGTGTGTGTCTCATCCAGCCCAAGGGAAATAATTGGGAAGTGTTTATAAAATACAGCCTTGCCATCGGCGTTCGGAGGGGAATGGGAGAAAATGGGATCCTGTGGTGTGGCAACTGTACTCAGAATTGTAATAAAACAGCTAAAGAAAGAAGATTTGTGTGATGTGTCTTAACTAGAAAGAAGATCAGAAGCTGTTGCATCTGCAGACTTATTGTGGAGTGAATGAGAAATAATTTTATTTCTTATTTCATTATCATTATACCAGTCCTTTAAAAACATTCCTGAAGGAGAGTGAGTGGCTCAGTGCTAGGAAGAATTGCATCTTTTCTGCAGGCTGCTTTGTATGAATATAGGATTTTTTTTCCCATTATGGGAATGTTTGTTGTTTTACCATCAAAACAGACACACCATGTGTACATCTGCCTATTAGCATACGAATGACAAAATTGCATATAGAAATGTGATGATCATATTTAACAGTGGGGGTCACATTTGAGTACAAAATCTGTCAGTGCTTTGTGACCAGCATAAAAGATTTGCTTTAGGGCGTTCTGTTGTGTGGGATTAATCTAAATTAAAGTTCTGATTTAACTGTTATTCCCAGGCCCTGAATATAGATGCAAACTCTGGATTAGTCTGGAAATCAGGAACAGAGACTGCAGAGCTTGCCTTGTGCTGTTTTGTGGGGTGGAGTGTTAGTGCTGGGGTAGAATACGCCTCATATATTCTTAAACTTCCACAGAGTGAATTCCACTTCTTCCTCCAATTCCCTGTGTGTAAATTAGGGGTAGCTCAAGGAAGCTGCAGGGTTGCACTGATGCAAACTGAGTGCTTCTTTCCCTGATAGCTTCAGAGTTCACAGCTTCTGTAAAGTTTTTCATGTGTGCTCTCCTCTTCAGATTCCTGAAATAGAAATGATCACAGGCTGGTGCCCTCAGACCGGCTCTGCTCCCCATGAGCAAAGGACTGGTTATGCTAATCACCATGGAAAAGATGCATTTCATGAGAGAGCAGAAAAACATTTTTTCTCACCATTTTTAGACAGGCTTTTAAGAAAGCTGCCTTTTTTCAAGTGCCTGCACTGTGTAATCTCAGATATTGTTCAGTATGGGATGGATCCAAGAAGGGCTGCTGGGTGATGCCAAGAGTGGCTGCACTGGGAGGCTCCTGTATCTGCAGTGTGCTGATCTCCACCCTGCCAGCCACACTCTGTGCTAGAGAGGCACAATTTCTAATGCAAGGTAAAGCAAACTCAGAAAAAAACAGTTGCACAGCTTTCTTCTTTCACCCCTGCAATTTTCTTTTAGCCTAAATAAGACAGCTCTGATTTTTTTTTATGCAGGGAAATGGTGGGTTTTATCTTTAGATGTTTGCTTCATCTACAGCATGCTTGAGAATAAAAACATCTCAACATCCTAATGCTGCTCTCCCATCTATAAAGCTTAGAGGCCAGTGTGGTTAAACCCCATTACCAAACCAGTAGTGGCTTAAGGCAAAACAAATTAGATGGGAAAAGGAGATTTCTGAACAGTATTTTTTTAAAACCCTCATGCATTTGGAGGAGTTTTCTGATCAAAATGGTCTTTCCAAGGAAGCTGATTCTCCTCTCCCCCGTGGGACAGTGGGCAGGGTCATGGCTGGTTCAGATGACATGAAACATCTTTGAATTTGCCAGGGCCACAGAGGCCCTTTTGCTTCTTCCTCTGACCTGTGTTTGCTTTACTGTCAAGCTTTGTGTGAATAATGTTTGAAAGTATTGACATCTAAAGAGTAAGAGCAGTGATGTATGAAAGGCAGCATTTTCCAGACTCCAGATAATACATCTTAGTGTTTAATCATAGACTCAAAATCACACACCCAATTGTGTTTATGAGCTTTTCTCCATCTTTGCATACAATTATGATAAGCCAGAATTTCTTCAAGGTGTTGTATGAAATTCTGTCAAAGGAGGAAAAGGGGATTGTTTTGTGGCTCCATCAAAGTGTTCAAAGAACATAAACTTGGCTTTCATGATATTATCAATCAAATGCTTATTCTGGAGTTGTTGCCATCATCCAAGTCTTTCTTTGAAGAGGAAATCAGAAGGTCAAGATTTCACAGACTGTTCTCCCCATGGACTTCTTCTGTGTATATGGGTTTTTGATTCAAAGAATGATGGCTGGAGTTTGAAAACAGTTTAGAACATAGCAACAGTGAGTGATCTCAGGGGAAAAGTTTTTAAAGGCCCAGAGGGGCACAGAGCAGCTGTACCCCTTAGGAAGGTCCATTAACTGGGTGAGAAGGACTCTGCTCAGGTAACCTGCTGCCCTGGGGAGGTGCCTGGGTAGGTACCTGATGTGTTTTTTAATGTCATAGCCAGAATGAGTCTTTGAATAAAGTTAGTGACACTCTGCTTTGAGCATATTTGAAATGAAAAGCAATAGGATCACTGTAAACCTTTGCCTGTATGATATAAAAAACCCATCTTTTTCTAAGAGAGAGCTAAAAAACCACAATAACCTTTCTTTCCTCTGACACCCCTTACAGGTGCCATGTTGTGGTGCTGTTCTTTATCCTGCTCAAAACCAAGTTAAAAGGAATCTATTTGAAGTGTTTCCTTATCTTTTATTCTTAATTTTATAAATTAATTCTTTGTAGAATGGCTTTTAGACCATGTATATTTCTGTTATTCCATCAATCGTAGTGAATGCAGTGGTAATATTTTTATATTAATAGTATTGCATGAAGTTGGCCTAGAATAAATCAGTGCCAAACTATTTACCACCCTCTTATGCAGAGTAATGCACATTCCAGGGGCTTGGTTTGTCCATATCTAAAAGAATTTCGATCTTCTGCTACACTATCAACTGATACTTGTCTTTAAAGTGTGCTCTTTTTGTCTCAGTTGCAATGCTGTTCCTTTTGCAGTACAAAAGGATGATGAGCTTTTTCCTGCAGTCCCTTCCCATAACCCTGGAATGTAAAACTCACTGCCAGCTGAGGTACAAAGCAGCTGGCACTGAACAGAAAGGACACAAAAGATTGCCCAGAATTTAAACTACCACAAAACGAAATGAAAATAATCTCCAATCAGCAGCATCTCAGAAGTACAGTTTTGTTTGAACAATGAAAACTAGCATTTAAATTACATAATGGACCTGAGCAGAACCACAGAGCATAAGAGGAAAATTCAGAACACTTAGGTCAGCTGAGCTCCTCTGAGCTTTTCTTGGCTAAAAGGAAAGGCAATAGCAGATGAATGCACTCAAATACTGTAAAAATGATAATGCTCTCTGGTATTTACTGCCTGCCACTGGAACATCTCCAAGAGTTTTTCTTTAAATAATAGTTAAGCATTTCAACTAAGTTTAATACCCCTATAAGGGTGATTTGATTTTGTCCTTTTGTAAGTACTACAAATGTGGGAGTTTTTTTCTTTTTGTTTCTTTTTCCTTATTTCTGCCTGGTTAGAAATAAGGCGAATGGTGAATCTAGGAATGAAGTCAAGGTGTTGTCAGTCACTCTGGCATGTGAAAACAGGAGAAATTAATTTTCTTTCCCTTCAAGTTCAAACACTACAAATGTCACAGGCTGCCTGATCTAATACTTGTCTTGTCATTTCCCAAAAGGGCTGTTTCCTTTCCTGTAGGTAGGTGAGTGCTTGCAGTGGGCTGTTCTTCTGCCCTTTCATTTTGGGAGTGGTCTTGCATATCTCAGCCCAAATCTCCCAAAGAGAAGTTGGACATAAATTTTCACCTGAGTATAAATCAATAAGTTTGAAAAATGGCCATAATCTGGGTACCTGGTACCTTTTAAAATCATTAAACTATATATTAGGCAAAAGGAAATAAGAGCAAAATGAATTAGAAGTGAGGAAACTAGGTGGTTTTTTCACCTCTGATTTTTAAGGGGTGAATTTAATGGAGGATCAATAGAGCTGGCAAGGGTCAGCTTTACTTTAGCAAGGTAATATATGCAGTCCTCAACATCATCTTCTACAGCATCTCAGCCATGACCATCAATACTCTGTGACTCCTGTAGTGCATCAGTTTGAAGCAAAGAATGCCAATCTGCTGTCTTGTGCACTGATCTATGAGCAAATCTATAATAATGGAATTTAGTTGTCGAAGGATGTTGTATGAGCATTAATTAACCTTTAAAAATAAGTACGAGGAAAGTAATACTCTTCCAGTTTCAGAGCTTGTGGTAACTAAAATATGGGAAGATGAGCTTGGCTGGGTTTTTCAAAATTTGCAAGGGTTCATTTGGAGTAAAAGGAAGGGCAGGTGTTCAAATCTTGGGGTGCAGCTTTGTGTGTAAGACATCCTAGAAAATCAAATAATCTCTGGAGACATCTGTCTTCCCAAGCTGTGCATGGGCACAGAGCCAGCAGGAGACTGTCCCAGGTCTGGTGCAAGATAGACCTCAGCAAGTGTCAGTTTGTGAGGTGATGGGTTTTATGGGAGGTTTTGTTATTAATGAGAGATATTTTAGGCTATTTTGTGCACATGTTAATCATCCAAGCACGGATGGATTTGTGCTGATGTCTAGTGCCAAAACATGATGGTATAAATCCCATAAGGGCAGCTTTGTGTGCCCCATGGCAATGAGGTTTTTGAAGCTGAGTGTGTGGGTCTAACTGTGTGCCTGTACCAACATCTCCTCTGGAACCATATGAACTCTTCCCTTTTTCCCTAGCATATAAAATAACATGTCCTTGTGACATATTATTGCTCTTTCATTAGAGTTAATTTATTCTCTTATTTATTTTATTACACTGACTTGAGAAATATACAATACCATGCTTGTCATTGCTTTAGGATTTTTTCCTCTATAAATATTATCTTTTTGATGATTCTGAGAATTCTGAGGAAAAAAACATTGATTTCTCTGTGTCAAAAGGCTCTTCTGTATCTCATAAATATTCTTTTTGTCAAGATTTAATAATTCGTTGTCCAAGCCAGTGCTTAAGTAGAATAGATTTATGTTAATACAAACTTTCTTTGGTATTAAGATGATCAATTTTTCAAGTGAGGAAAAAAGCAAAGGTGTCAGGAGCAACAAATGATCACATGGTTTATTTGAACCTCAGGTTCAAAGCAGATGATTTTGAGGAAGTTCATTGGGAAGATGTTAAAATGCACTTAGGGAAGGAGGCACTTTTGTGTAGCAGCCTTAGGGGTGATACTGAGACTCTGCTCATCAGTCAGCAGATGTTGAATCCAAATATTTGCAGGATGGTTTTCCACACTTGTCTTGGACAATATCTGGAAACAGGAATATTAGAATTGATTTTCAGATTTCAATTCAACCTGAAAGCCCCAATCCAGCATGCTTAAAAAGCAGTTTTCCAAGTTTGCTGGGCTCAGCCGAGTGCCAACTGTGCACCCATGGAGCAGGGAGAGGTTTTCCACAGGACTGAGCAGGAGTCTCCAAAGACCAGGGCATCCCTTCTTTCTAAAGGTAAGAGGAATTGGGTTGTAAAGTAGTTCATGTATTACTGAAACCACAGTGATTGCAGTTAGAGTTGATGAAAATGAGACAAGGCACTCGCTTTTACTAAGTGTGTTAAAAGCAAGTTGGGGACTGAGGAGATAAAGATGGCTGGATCAGTCTTAATCTTTTGGGCTGTTTTTGCCTGTTAAGCACTTGATAAACTGGGAATAAATGCATATTACAGCTCAGATAAAGAAAAGGAAAAATCCCAAAAGCTGGGTGTATTGCTTGCCTTCACTGGCTCACTTATTCTTACATTTTTTTTAATGGGTGTTCTTATGGGTGCTTTTCCTTATGGGTATTATCTCTATATGTCAGCTGAGTTTTGTTGCTGGCTTTCTAACAATGAGGAATACAATTTAGAAATAAATCAGCTGCTAATTTAATTACATGGGCTTTGTTTTTAATTGCATGCTTCTACGAATCGAACAGCAAATCATTTGAAATTAAGGATGGAAAAATAAATTCGCAGGATGTTTTTCTTCATGGTTTTGGTGAATAGTTATGTTACAAAATCATATTTTATCCACAAACTTAGTTGGGAAGGCAAACTACAATGTAGATATTTAGTTACATGTTTATTGATGTTTTGTGTTTTAACAGGACTCAAAAGTTTGACTTGCTGCCTGATGAAAATCAGAGGGTTATATTTCTTTTTGCAGCCTCCTGGCAGGGTGATCAGAGCTGAGTTTCAGTGATGGTTGTACAGATTGCCATATGATATTGTATATAATTAGCATTTGTTGTTCAGAATTCTTCTCGGTTATACCAGTGAGAAGCCACAAGTACTCTCCTGAGATCAATGCATTTTCTCTGCTATTTGCACTGCTGAAATCACAGTTTAGCTCATTGTGTGTTTGTATAATACGTTGTATGCAACTGTGAATGCATATTTGATTATAATAGAAATGTGATTAAATTTCAGCTTTGTTCACTTCACCTGCTTTTGCTCACTGTATCTCTGCTGAGATTTATTCTGGCGTTCAAAACTCTTACTGATTCATGTGGCTGCCAGAAAAATGAAAACAGCAAACAACAAACAAATAAAAACCCTTCTGCCAAGACCCTGATTCCTTTTCTTCCTGCAAACACACTTTCATCTCTGCCACTGTGGCAAATTTATACATTGGGTGTTTCCATTCCCTCCAGCAACAGAAATAGAGGCTTACAGCCAAACCATAAGAAATGGATAGGTCTTCAAATACTAACTTTAAAATATAGGTCATAGGTATAATTTCCTGTGTTTGTGGCTTGTTTTCCAAGAGGAAAATTGAAAATTATCCTGGTAATTCGAGCAAGATTTCAGTCTGTGGAACGGGGCTGGAGTGTCTCATGGACAAGCTCTGGGCTGCCTGGCGTCAATCTGGGCTTTTCCATCGAATCACCCCTGCAGTCCCAGGCACCAAGAGCTCTGAAGTGATGCATCAACCTCTGGCAGCATCACTGTCCTGCCTCTCTCTCCATGAGAGCCAAGCTCTTGGGGTAAATCAGCCCTCTGCTTTAATGCCTGTCAACCTATGCCCAAGTGCTCCTGTCGTAATTTTTCCTTTTGTGTTGCATCCAGTTCCATGGAGTAAGCCTGTGTTTATCATCAGCTCCTCTCCCTGTTTCCAACAGAAAAACACAAGATATTCTTTGTGAAAAAGAAGGGCAGGTACAGCCACAGAACTGGCCTCTTTGTATGAATTAGCATGACATAGTTCTCCTTTTCTGTGGGAAACAATGTGCCACTGACTGGATCAATAAAAATTGATTTTTGAATAGGGAGTAGAAGCAAACAATTGCATAAAGGGGGAAATAATCTTATGCTGAAAGCAATTTGGTAATACACATTTTACCAGGAACCGATGAGTGCGTAGAGATGAAAAATAAAGCAGGACATTTATGACCTGGGGGAAAAAAAAGAAGTTAAATGAGGTTTTAATTCTGATGTGCGATATTTTTATGACTGATATAGAACAAAGTATCTAATTTTATTCTAACCAGGGTGGTTCAGGATTTGTTTTTTATTTTTTATTTTTTTTTAATCTTTGCTGGCTTATTTCTGTTCAGTTGTGAGAAAAGTGTGCTAAATAGACCCAGAAGGGCTTTCAAAGGATAGATTGCTATTGCTTTTGCTTGTACAAAAAGGTTAATTATGGAGGTTGGGAAAATGTTGCTGCTTTAATGATAAGGGACTGCTGTACAGAAATGACTGACTGAGCTAGTTTTCAGGGTCATCGTAATTTTAAAATAAATGACAAAACATCAGGCTCCTTGATCATTCTGAGCATTAAAAATGAAAGGTCCGACATGCATGAGAAATACCTAATGATCAGAAAATCTGAGATAGGTAGCAGAGGAGGAGCTCAACCAAAAATAATTCATTAGAGTTTCTGTGTAACACAATCTTTTTAGAAATTAATGTAAAAAAATGTACAGAACCAAAGTTGTAGAATTTTTGACTGAGTTTATAGACTGTTAAATAAAACAGAATTTGTAATAAATTAAACTGTAATTCAAACCTCTTTTTTTTTATGCTTCTCCTCATGGATCCTCTTCTGCCATTCCAGTCAATTAGGCACTGCAGAGTTTCAAAGAACAGAACTTGGGTTTTATTGTTGACATACTAAACTTGATGTATTATCACCATTTTTGCTTTAGTATTGGTGCTGTATATGTTTTCAAATAGAAAATCTGTATTTCCCCCATTTTTGCACTGAAGACTGAAAAAGTGAAAGGTCTATTCAAGGTTTGTGCCACACTTTGCCAGAGAAAGCACAATGTTTACTAGAAAATGCAAGAAAGACCCTACCTGTCAAATTAAGAGTGATTGCTTAAGATCATCATCCTTGAAAAGTGCTGAGAGCAGTGATGGGTGAACCTCAGTAGGTACCAGAAATTCACATTCTGCCTAAATAAATGTTCTTTAATGAATGCATTGAGTCCAGTGCAAATCGCTGCAGGCCAGTGAGCATGTGAGAAATCCTGCAGATGTCTTCTGGGATCGACATCCAGGTGCCCTTGAGGGTCTCTTCTGTGAGCAGCACTGAGCACAGGTTGTTGGGATCCCAGGTTCTGGGCTGGGAATGGTTGGTGATCTGCTGCCAAGTCACTCCTGGAAAAAGAAATTCACAGCAGAGGGGAGTCCTCTAGGGCTTAGATGCAATTTATTTCTTAATACCTTCTGTATCCATTACCTTATGGCTTTGGACTACTGTCATTGTAGGTCAACTGTAAGACTCAGACTTATGTTTGAGCACCAAGCCCAAGCTACAAAGTTGAAGTTTTCACATTCCCCTCCTTTTTTTTTTTTTGAGTTTCAGGAATTTACCTTGATTTTTGAAGACAAACATTTTGTATCTTACTTCACCTTAATGACTTGCTAGGACTGAAAAGAATCCTCCCACACCTACTGTTGGAAGAGAATATCTGTAGGAAGTGCCCAAGCAACAGTCTCATCATCATTCCCAAGATTCTCCATTTGATTTTAATTCTTCAAAATCCAATACCCAGTATTAAAAAAATTTTTTAATCCTAGCCTGTTGCTGTTGCAGTCAATGAAAAAATATGTTCAAGTAATGAAGAACTGGTAATACAGTAGAAATTAGCAAAGATAGATATTTGGAAGTTATTACATTAATTTAAAATTCATAAAATTAATGAGTGTTGTATAAAAGTTACTATCTCAAGAAGCTTAGAATGAAAACAGTTATTAGAGACATTATTAGTATTGAAATGAAGAAACATTTTGCTTTTTCTCCTAATTTTTTTGTGCATGCATTTTGCAATTTTGGAATATCTTGGTCTTAAAAATTGTGACAGTGTAGGAATAATAGTGGTGGAAGTTCAGTGGTGATGAAATATGGGATTTCAGCCAAGCCACGTGAATTACTACTATTCACATATTTTTGCTTTTGTTTGTTCCTTTATTACTCCTTAAGTGGTAAAAGATGTGATTTTCTCAGCGTTTGATGACAGGACTGTCCCTCACTTGGGCTGTACCTGGGGTAGGTTTTAGTTCAGATCATCAGTACTTCCACCCTGGAATCACAATATTGCCCAGTGGCTGCAGAGACTGAGCTTTAAACTCTAACAAATATCAGGAGGCTGTAGCTATTCCTTAAAATTACATATGTATTAAATACATATATATATATATTTGTAAGCTGCTGTGCTTCTGTGGTTTGTCTCCTGTCTTGTTGGTAAGAGTTACAAGACTGACTCCCATAATTACATACAACATTGGCTACCATATCCTACAACAAAGAACAAAACTGCTGCTTGTTCCAGGGAGTTATTACTGAGATCTTGGCAGAGACAAAATGTTGTAGTTAAAGAAAATACTACTGGGGAAGTGATGTGGGAAAGCTGGTCATGGATGCTGAGGCTTGAAGTGATTGGAGCTGGAGCTGCAGGAAAGGACAGGATGGAATGGAGAGGGCCACTGGAAACAGAGATAGGTGGCATTGCAAATGTAGATTGGTAACTGGAGGCGAGCCAAAGAACTGGAGAAGAACAGCATTTAGTAGGAAATCACTGTGCTCAGCAAAGGGGTTAGTAGCTTGGAACTTTGTGGTTTGTCCAAGAGAGTCTTGGAAGCTTAGAGAATAGAAAATTAGAATTATGGTTATTGAGAGACTGGAAAAATATAGGGATGAAAAGGACTGAAAGGAGGGTTTGGGAGGAAAAGCATTTTAGTGTGACTGTGTTTGCAGTGAGTTGATTGAACCAATGCTTTGGTGAAAATTCCCCAGTGCTGGAGGTTTGCCTGGGGGAGTAAATGCAGAATATCTCTGTGGTCCAGAGATCTCATGGACATTAGACACTCCTGGCTCAGGCTGCCATCAAGCTCCTTTTTGGTAGACAACATTTAACTTAATTAATACATTTTTTCATGTGTATTGTACTTAAAAGCAGAGTGTCTTTTATTGAAATACCTCCCCCAACAAACCTAAAATACACACAGTTGGTTTTGTTTATTCTGAAACATGTAGCTTTGTTACAACAAATAAATCCATTTGCTTTTGTTTCACATGGATACAGGAAATGCATATTTCATTTGCTAGTTCCTTACTAGCATATGTTAGAGTTTTCAGCATAAGCAGCATATATAGATTTAAGAGTTAACCAGGACTTAAGTGTAATTCCTTTTGAGCATTTAGCTATTAACTTCATGCAAGTAAAGCCATTGAGTTCCTTACTTAACGACTTATTTGTTTATATGGAAAATCAATTAGCACAGCTCCTGGGGCTTCCTTACCTTTTCTCTTCAAGGATTCTCCCCAGGAGCGGTACAGGCACAGCGAGCTTTTGGCATCCACGAAATGCCTCGGTTCACAGGGGGTTCCTGAGGTGCAGGAACCTGCCAAGTCAGTGCACCAGAGCAGGGGAGAAGCTGGGGACTGAGACTTGAGAGCCTTTAAACTTGCTCTAACAGCCAGTATTAAGAAATACCAGCCTTGGGTGTTGATAGGGAAGATAACGTTAATGGAAAGGAAAGCATCATTGCTTTATTTGAGTAATCAGTGCCTCCAAAGGGCTTAGTGCTGGCCTGTGCAGTCATGAGCATTTGCAACTTTTTTTCCCTCTCTATTTTTCCTTCCTTTTGTTAAGAGGTGGATGTTCTCTCAGACATGTCTATGTGCTGGGAGGAGTGTTCTGGAACAGCTCTGTGTGCATGGGGGTGGAGGGAGAGGTGCTGGGCTCATCTCTCTCATTTGCTGCCAGTTCAGCTGATTCTGGGCCCTGGTGGCCCCAGGCCTGTTCTCCTCGGAGCAGGAGAGCCTCCAAGCTGTGTGCTGGTCCTTTCTGGCCCTGCTTTAAAGCTCTGCATCCTCTCGGGATTCTCTCTTGTAGCCTCCAGCATTTTTTGCCTGGATTGGCCCAGATTCACAAAGTGGTATGTATATGATTGCCACACTGAGATAAATCAAGTTTTTTTCTGTGGAAAGTCAGTTATATTCCCATTTATATGCCTGCATATCCTTATTAACAGGAAGTCTTCTAGTTCAAGAAAGCACAAAGTGAAAAGCTGTTGATGAACCCCACACATTTCTCCTGGCACTCAGACACAGAATGGGCATCAGCATGTACCAAGATCCCTTTGGAGTTGGGGCTGTTGGCAGCAAACGTGCTTGTAGCTACCAAATCCCAAATTAAAAGCAAATGGCATTGACAGCACAAGGGAGACACGTGCTGTTGATGACATTATTTTGAACTGACACGTGAAGGAGTGACACCGAGGGTGAGTGAATAAAACCCAGCCCTCTTGACCACATCACTCTTGTTTTCAATAAATATTCAAGAATAATTGATTTTTGATTCCGGATTTCCCTAAATACTCACTATAAATAAGAAGGGAAACTGTAAATAAAACAGCAATAACCGATCTTCTAAATTCCTTTTATTTTTAATCTTGTTATTGTAGAACCTCCCAAAGAGCAGCAGATATTTTGACAGTTCTATTTAGCTTAGGAGTCCAAATATTCAATTTTTTTATCATAGAAATGAAAATGGAGCACTTTTTTTAAGGTTGCAACTACTGAAACAGTCTCCTTTTCATGGCTTCTAAGAAGTCTGATGACTTAGAAGGAAATTGAGAAAGAAGGAATATTTAAACCTGGTTAGCAGCACCACTCCTCCAAGTGAATATTGATTTGCCTAATTTTGAAACTCAAAATTCAGAAAGGCAAAGAGATGATTATTGCTCATAGGATAGCATGGGTTGTTTCCCAGTGTATTAACCCGTGCTGCTCAGCAGAGGAAAGGCAGAGCAAACAGCAGATCCCCACTGGAGAGACTTTGATCATCATGTTGGGTGTTGATGGAGTGAAACAGTGACATTCAGCAAACAGGTTTTAAGGCTTGTGTGGCAGATATGAAACGCAGAGTAAATATTCCTAGTGGACTGTATAAGCCTTTGCCATCAGCGTCTCCGATTGCCTCCGTCAATCACAACCGCCCTGGGACTGGCCTTGTGCTGCACAGCCTCATTGACTTTTATTGTGGGATGTATTTCATCCTCTGCAGGAAGGAAACAGATCCTGTGAGTGCAGCTTGTTCTGCAGAGCAAGGGAAGGAGTTTGGTGGAGATGGGATCAGGACAGCGCCTTGCTCTTGGCTGAGGAGGAAATGGACTTTTGACAAGAGGATGTAGTGGCAGAACAAGGGAGAATGGGTTCAAAGTGGCAGTAGAATAAGATTAAATATTTGGAATAGTTCTCTGCTGTGAGGGTGGTGAGGCCCTGGCACAAGGTTCCCAGAGAAGCTGGGACTGCCCCATCCCTGGAGGTGTCCAAGGCCAGGCTGGATGGAGCTCTGAGCAGCCTGCTCTAGTGGAAGGTGTCCCTGCCCATGGCAGGGCAGTTGAGCCAGATGGTCCTTGGAGTCCCTTCCAACCCAAACCATTCAGTGATTCTATGTTCTATTTTAGAAAACATCATTGACCTGAAATTAAATTAATTAATTCTATTTTTCCAATACTCTGCACATACTTTGAGGTGCTATAACTGTGCCCAAGGTGTCAACAGTGTAATTTTTTCACCTTCTCTCAATTTTCACCTCTACAGCTCCATGAGAGCCTGACATGTGCAACAGGCAGCCAGACTGACTTAATTCTGCAGTCTGCTTCTGACAGGAATACAAGCATAGTACCCATTAAAATGAAGGGATTTCAGCACAGGAGCAGTGGTCTGTTTGGACACAGCTGGAAAAACTGGAGATTAAATATATTATTTCAGAACAGCAGCTGTGAAGCTGGTGACTCACTGCAAAAACTGCTGACAGGATCCTGCTCTGCATGTATTTTTAACATACACAGTAATACATGTATAAAATACAGTTAAAAATAAAGAGTATTAAATCCCCATTAGAAAAAAAAAAACCAAAAACGTGCCGTAGTTATGGAGAAGAGAATTTCTTCAGGAAAAAATCTAGTTGTTAAAAGTACACAAAGATATATTAAATAGGTTACATCACTAATTCTTTTTCAAGCTGGGAGATCATTGGTTTGGAAATGTCTGAAAAAAGGTGAAAAAACGTGAAGTTTTTGATGTGCTTTTTTTGAGGGAGAAATTGGAATAAGTACTGAGAATGACAGTGGATTGATCATTTTCAATATGAGATCAAGGGAAATTAGGGCAAACAAAAATAATGTGGGGGAAGCCATATTTGAAGTACTCTTTAAGAAGATACATCTTTTGTGGGGTTGAGAGAATTTATTCTCATAAGTGAGCATGTTTCACAATGAAAATACGCAGCGAGGAGATAGCCCTGCAAGGCCTGCTAGCAGAAGGATCACACATTTCTACTCAGTGGACACCAAATGGTGTCACATGTAAAAACGGGTGCAGTTGGTCAAGAAAAGTAAAAATAAAAGATTGTTTATCATTAAATCTCATAAATTCTGTGGCTGGAACTTTTTGAGGTGCTTCAGCTGGTGGGATGTCATCACCGGTGAGCAGTAACTGAAGAATGGCATTCTCACTAGGGAAAATTGAACCCAAGGAGAATTCTGTAAGTGTTCCTGGTTAATTAAGATATTACAAGTTCAGTAAAAATAATAAAAACAGTAAAAAGTGCAGTAAGTGTAGATACATGTTTTAATGCATTCTTGAATCATTTGTCTCCTGGTCAGCATTGCTTTGAAGTGCTGACGAAAATGGGCGAGATGGGGAGTGTAACTGGAATAAGGATGGCTGTGAACTTCTCCTGGTGCTTAAGCTCTTGATCCCCACTCACACCTACACACTGACATTAACTGAAAGCACTTGCAATTAAACCATGAATCCATGTGCCTGCTGGAGTCAGGGAAAAGAGTGATGTTATATTTTCAAAATATCTGTAAACTCTAATATGACACATCTCACAGCAGGTAGAAAGACTTGCAACTTTAGTTGTGGGAGGAAAATCTCTCTTATATTAGCTCTCTTACATTTCAGGTGCTTTTAAAAGGCTGAAATGTATAGCTGAAAGGAAAAATATTCTGCCTGCAGCTACATAAAAAAAAATAAAAATATAAAAAGAAGCCAGGCCTTTTTCATCTTGCCACAATTAGAATACAACCACAAACCATGTAGCTCAAAAATTGTTTATGAACTCACAGGTCTGAACTGAATAACAATCTGTAAATTTTAAAAATTAAAATCCCTTTAGGAAGTAGTGACCTCGCAGAGCTTAAATTGCTTATAAAATTCTGAAGGCTGAATTAGTTAGGAAAATTGATGAACTAGATAAAAAAATAAGTTAAAAAAATCAGTACAAGCTGTTTTTTCCCATCTGTCCAAAGGGCTGGAAGAAAAGCCTGACTTCTGGCTGAACTGTCTGGTGTTTGCTGTTTCCTCCACTTTGCTGTTTATTGTGTTTATGATGAGACCCCGTTAGCTTTAGCAAACGACTCAAGCAGGGGCTCGGCTCAGAGTCGTGAACGGTCTGCGGCGGCAGCGATCGATGCTGCCAGCGGGATGGACTGGCATGTGCTGGGGGGAAAGAGGAATGTCAAACAGCGCTTCTCCAACAGAAGCATTCCCTGCAAACCACAGGTGGAAGCCAGGTTACAGAGGGATGATCCATCCTGTTGGGCACCAGAGAGCTGCTTGTGTTGGGGCTCACTGGGGCTGAGGCGTTTTCTGTGCAGAATTCCCATGTAGATCAAAGAGGGGATGCTGAATGCCAGCCCTGCAGGCTCGGCTCTCCCAGCAGAGCTGGGGTGATGTTAAACACCTGCTCTCCCTGTGCTGCAGGCCCTACACTGTCAGCAGTAATGGGGCTGTTGTCTTATCTCGGCTGGGGGTGGGCGACTGCGCCGACAAAGGTCTTGCTCTGCTCTTTCTTCTCTACTTTTGTGTCAAAGGTGATGCTCCTGAGGAAGTTTTTGGTGGCAGCAGCAAAGTTCCCCGTGGCCTCTGGTTGTCAAATGTTGCAGAGGCTTTATTAAATGGTAAATAAGAGATGCTGTGGAAGGAAAGCTCTAAAGAGAGAGAACTTGGCCAAAATAGCGCTGCAGAATGGTCTGTAAAATAACAGGTGAGTGAACTCAAAACACCAGCAGAAACAAAGGCGACCACATTGGCCATTATGGGGCACCTGGGGGCTTCTACAGCAGCCTCAACTTTCTGCCAGTTAATTTTGATGTTGTTTTAAAGCTGGATCATCTTCACTAGTGTTGTGAAAATGCCATTAATTTAAAGAAGGTCAGTGAGATCTGGTTATCAGCATGCAGGGGAGGTAGTACACAGAATTCATTGTAAGCCAATATACTTCAGTCCACTTGCTGTGCACAGGATGGAGATCAAATATGGCACAAACTGATGAAGAACTTCTCGAGGCTCACAGTGTCTTTTAAAATGAACTTTGAAGCTGGAGTTTTAAAATTCCATTATTTAATGTTTAACCATTAAAAAAAGTACTATTTACAGACTAGGTAGCACTGACATGATGTCATCAACTATTCACAGGATCACAGAATGGTTTAGATTTGCTACCATGGGTAGGGACACCTTCCTCTAGATCAGCTTGCTCCAAGCCCCATTCAACCCAGCCTTGGATATTTCCAGGGACGGACCCTAACACTGTGAGGATTTTTTGTTTCTTCAGATACAAACCAGAATTAAGGTAAATTAAGGCTTCAAATTTGAAATTAACAGAATTGTTGTGCCAGTGGTGCAAAAAATAACAATTAAATTCTTGTAAGAATGAGCTTTACAGCCAACAGAGGATCTATTTCTCTGTAGAAAAGCCCAAGATTTTTCTACTAGTTAAAAACTTGTACTTGTTTTATCAGGGATCTGATAAATGGCTGAGCTCTGTTGGCTACAATTAGGTCTGTTGAATTCATGCTCCTCATTATAGGTAGTGTCAGATTTGTACCTAAAACAGGGCACAAAACAGTAGTAAAACTCTGATATAACCAGCACAAAATCTCAATAGTGTACAAAATGTCACTTAGGAAAGTCTTTGATGTTTGTGGAAACAGTGTATTAGCTTTATTTGTCTGTTCATTCCATTTGCATTTCTGTGCTCTTTGCTTCCAGAGGAAATCTTTTTCCATTTAATTAGCCACAAAAGCTAAGATACATACTTGTTAACAGGCTTAATTTGCAACGCTGTGCCAAAGGTTCTTTACAAGCCTTTGTCTGCAGTATGGGAAGAGAGGACAATTTCATGTTGTTCCTACAAGCCCATAGCAGGAATGGCTATTTCATGCCACTGTTTCCAGTACAGCTGCTGTTGGACTCAATATTTTTTACTCTTAAATGTTTAAAGAGCCCCTGTCTCACCTGCCTTGCCAACTCACACACCTGCAGAGGTGTGGGTAGCAACACCAGTTCTGGGTGCTGCTGAACATGTGACTTTCAAATCTTAAAACTTTAGTCTGGTGCATACTAGATGTTTATATAATTTAATGTTATCAAAATTTGGGGTATAATCTTATGAAAACCAATGTTGTCAATATTTTCTAAATTTTAAGTACACTGAAGATTATGGTTATCTGTTGCCTTCCTTAATTTTTGACCCTTGTTCAAAATAAGGGTGAAATGTCATAAGATTAATTTCTGTTGTGCACAAATATAAAAGGAATGTTCTAATTTGCAGTTAATTTGCAGACTTTTCTTTGTGTATGAACTTTCTGTACTAAATGATATCATATTTGCAGTGTGATTTTTCATGCAAAGTAACTTTTGACAGTCCACATGCCCCATTAAAAGGTTTTTCCTCTTTTGTTATATAGATATGTTGTTTACTATTTTTTTGAAAGCAGTGGGGAAGAAAAAAAACAACATTCCATCCATCAAGAAGGATTATGTCAGGTAAAGAATAACAATGACAGAAAAAAAGTTAGATACTCCTTTAAAAAAGAACTTAGGATCTAAACTGGGTCCTGGGCTGCTTGTTGACCCCAAGAACCCCCAAAATAATTGGCTGATATATCAGTATGCTGATATCCATGGACAAATTCCATACTGGAATAAATTCAGAGTGTTTCAGCCTCAGAAAGCTGCCCCATGTAATTCAAAATATTCCCCCTAATGAAGGATTAACTCTTAAAGAAAACAAAAATCTTTACTCTCCCAGGCCTGATGTCCAGCAGTGGTTATTCCTGGGCCAAACTCCCTTTTCCAAACACATTCCTTACTTTAAATTCATCATCCTACTAAACCTACAGCAGTGTAATCCCAAAGGGTAACTTCCAAATCATCCAGATTTCCACGTCCTGACAAAATGCAGCTGAGAATTTACTCCCTTGGTGTGTTTTATGATAGCAGAAGGTGTCTGAAGTGTCAGAACGAAAACATTTAACAGCAATAATTTGATTGCAAGGAAATGGAGATGGAATTGAGACAGAAGCAATTGCTTTCTGACAGTGTCTCCCAGGTTCCCTTGTGGACCAGCAGAAGAGCTGCTGCCTCCCAGGAGTCTTGGGATCCCTCAGCATCACCCATCCTGTTTCTGACAGGAGCTGCTTAGGGAAGGGAATAATGCTGCACATTTAGACAACAGAGCGGTTAAATATCATCATTTTATTTTCCAGCAGAAATTATTGACTTGCTGATCAGTCTGGGAGTTTTCCTACAACTCCTGTCTAATTGCTGCACTAAAGGTTTGCAAAACAGCCCTTTCCAAGCTGAAGAGCCAAAGACTGTAGCAGCACTGAGCTCTCTCCATACAGCACTTGTACATAGAATTGGTGTGTACATATAAATCAACATTAACACCTTTCTATGTTGTGTAATCCCTGGCATTCTCAGCACAGTAGATATATGGGCTACTTAGACTATATTGTATAAGTTTGGAAGCAATTAAACTCTTTAATTATACATTTTATGTAGTAGTAAGTTACTAAATTACACATATGTAATTCACACATTGAGCAATATATTGCCCTTGTGCCCTCTGCTTTTTAATTCCCATCCTAAAAGCAACATCTGCAAGTAATTTCTTTATAGGCTTATTTTCCATGATTTGTTGCAAAATAAAATTTGACTCTTTTATTTTATCCTTTTAGCTGGTTGCCACCTTTTCACACGCTTAAGGCAGTATTTCATACAAGTGATCCACCCTACCCATGTTCCTATTGAAATTCCCTGCATTTGGTGCAAACTTCTGCAAGACAGGGGGCTGGATTTTCAGATCTTTACAGTATCAGGTAAAGGTTTGTGGTTTAGAGCTCAGTGTGTGTTTGTAGTGCAGTTTGCTAGGTGCAGAACTTACCCTCCACACTGAAAGCCCTGGACTACTTTAAATGAGAAAAATTAGCATGGCTAAGAACCCCAAACAACTGCTTTATTAATTCTATTTCATTTCAATCTACTGCTGAAAGCTATTCTGAAGCAGTTTTTATGGGTACTTGCTCAGTTTTGCACAGGTCTGTGGATTTATCCCGTGTTGGGACACTCTTTCAGAGGGAAATTCTGCAAAGTTTCTCCTATGAGGCAATGCTGAAACATCCCAATTGATAATTTTTTTGAAAATTGATTTTGATTCTTAATCAGAAACTATACTTGCTAAATGCTTTATTTTGTGTTTACAAGAAGACATAACACAACAGGGACAGGCTTGATTTAAAATAATTTATTAGGAACCACTTAAATTTTTTTTAGAATGTTTGTGTATGCACATTTTGGAGTTTTAGAGCTTGTTCATAATTAAGAAAAAAAGTGTTCAAGTACCTATTTTATATAGTGTATTAGTTCTGTGCTTCACATCTGATTTGAATAAATTATATTATGCTGAGTCCAGAGTATTCTGTGCCCCCCCAACCATGCAAGTTAATAAAACAGTCTGAGCCTTACATCTTTGTAACATTTTACTGAACATGCTATATATGTAAATTGTATTTTTTAATCAAGAAGAAGAAAACACATTGGTCATGTTGGACTTGCATCTAGACTCATTGTAGCCTTGAGACTGAATTGCTACTTAATTGGAAAAAGCAAAAGTATAAGAAATTGCTCACATAAAACCATTTCAGAACCTTCCTATATTTGAAGGGTGAATCAATTGTCTGCTTTATCTGGCAATATATGGTTTTCTTTCCTACCATCCCTCTGTCACAGATTAATCATGATTGATACATGGAATTGCACATGATGAGTCATTAACAGTGGCAATGCACCCAGTTCTGGATAACACGTGCACACAATACATATAAACCACACAAATCAGAATGCATTCACGGGCTAAGAAATGCACAGTTACAGTCCTGTGTGCATAAGGACACACCAAATGCTCTCCATCTGCAAAGGAATGACCTTCTGCACTGCCAAATGAATTGCAAAATCTTTTCTAGCTGCTACCAGTGTGCAGATCATATTCTTAGAACACCCATAAACATCCTAGTTACTGCCAATTTGAGGAATTTAGCTCAGTACTCGTTTCCCTCTCACTACTATGAGTGGAAAGAAATCCCTCTTGTTAGAAGGACAAGATGTACTGCTGGACTGTGTCCTGACAAATGACCTTTCTCAGGCTTTAACAGCTCCAGGAAGGGTATCCTTGAAAGTAAGTGGGTGTTTACAGTTGCTGTTTGAATGGGGAGGCACTGCACCTTTCTCCTGGCCTCTTTGGGTGGCGTGGGTTAAAACTACCTTTTGACATATCCATCCTGTACGTTTTTCTTCTGCTGAGGGGCAGTTTGAAATGTGCTGCCTTTGTTTCACTAAACTCTTCAGTTTTGTAAAAATAGACACTGAGTGTCTTGCTGAAGCAGATCCAAGCAGATCATTGTGACATTGCGTTGCTGCATGAAGGGGGAAAAGGCACTGTTGCATCTTTCCATGTAGGAAGGACAAAATCCAGCTTTCCTTATTCATTAGGCCCTTTCAGGCTGTGACCGTTCTGTCACAGCTGAGGTGACAGGAGGCCATCCTTCACAGTGATGAACATGTCAGCCTATTCTCTCCTCAGCTGTCACCCCATCATTATGCATATGGCAGGGAGAGGAAAAAAAAAAAGAAAGGAACAGAAAAGACACGATTTGATTGAAACATGAATTTGTGAAGGCATAAGGATCGTGGCTCAACAGGTGTGAGCCCTACGTTTGGAACAGGAATAAAAATAGGAATCAGACATCACTGGAGTTTGCCCAGCTGCCTTGTATGAGTCGTGTTGGGTGCGAGGGGTTCTGTTCCTGCAGCTTTCCTGCACGGAATGTGCGCTGCTGATGCCATTCATGATTTAGTCACAGATAAAACAACTTCTTTTAGTAGGACTGCAGCTCTGTCTTGCAGGGTTTGTCTTAACAGGTGAAGCTCCTGTGCCTAACCTCCACAAAGGAGGAATATCTAGGAGGACTTTATTCAGTAGCTTGTTGCCTGTCTGCACCTTTGGAAAGCAAAGCTGTAAGTCAGTAAGGGTCAGAGGAAGAGAAGAGTTGGTCTCAAAGGAGAAGGCTGTGCTGGAGCTGAATGTAGGGCTTGCAGCAGGACCTAGAGTAAATGGATGGATTGTAAGAATCTTTTATATAACACACAGCTTGGATAATGCAAATTTTATTTTCCG
Organism: Parus major; assembly: GCF_001522545.3. Taxonomy (NCBI): domain Eukaryota; kingdom Metazoa; phylum Chordata; class Aves; order Passeriformes; family Paridae; genus Parus; species Parus major. The sequence continues at coordinate 33,182,326 of NC_031776.1, read as the reverse complement.
TGTAAATAAGACAAAGCAGCTACGCAAATACCTGATATTAAAATCCCTGTAGTGGTTAGAAATCTGTATTAGTCTTACAATTCACTGTGTACTTTGATTTATGGAGCTCTGTAACTGTACAGCTGTCTGGAGAGAGCAGAAACATCCTGTGCTGATTTCACAGCTGCCTGGTGTCGGGAGAAGTGACATTGAAAGCCATCATATTTGAAGTCTGGTTTAGAAGGGAGTTTTGTTGCTGCAAGATTATACATTAAGTTACTTGAAAACATGATGATAATGTGACAGAAATAATAAATGTGTAAATGTTGACCTGTGTAGAAAATCAACTGTTGAAGGGAAGTAAATCAAGTGTTATTGTTGTGATGACCAAAGGAAAGTGTTTGACAATGTGATATATGAAGAGAAAATGATATCTAGAGGAGGGGTAGAGGAAAGGAAGAACTGGAATGATTTTAGGAAATACTTATAATTCTGACTTTCTGCTTTTAGATTAGACTGATTAGGAAAAAAACCCAAACAAATCCAAACTCCCAATTCCTGCAATTGTCACATTACATTTAGTCTGTTTAGGATTCCGTAGTGATAAAAAGCTTGCTGGAGAGGCCAAGGAATACATGAGAATTAAAAAAAAAAAAAGTCATTCCATGGCCTGACCTAAACTGGATCTCATTTGCTCTACTTATTGCAATTTAGTGAAGATTAATTTAAGTGTTACTTACTTCAGAGGTGCTGCTCTGATCTACAGTCAGGAGGGAAATGTGAACTCCAGTATCAGCCCTCTGTACAGAACTTTTGTTGTGGCCCTGAGAAAAACCTGCACTCAATACTTTTTTAACTTACATAATGTGTCTCAGTCCCAATTGCTCTATCTATCTATTAACCTACATATGTCCATACTGGGGAAAAGAGTGCAGTTCTGCCACTTGCTATTTCTGTGTGCCCTTGAAACTTGAAATAAATCAGACAGAATAAGACCACTCTGATTCCCACTAGCACCACACAGAGCTGGGTTTCACAGGGAGAAAGTAGTGGGGCTCTCATTGCAGTCACTCAATGTAGCTGCAATGTGTTTACAAAAGGGTTTTTTATTGTGTTCAGATTAAAATGTAGCATCAGTGATAATGCACTCCCTTGCAACCACACTCTAGGCAATAACACATCTTTTGAAGTGTGATCAATGCTGTATGCAAAGCTGCTTTTTTTTTTTTTTTTAGAAATAGAAATGCTGAATATTCTCTATGACATGCTTCTAAAATCTGCCCCCCACTGTTACTGGGCTTTAATAAGAGCAAACATCACACAGAAAAATAAAAGGTCATTTATGACAAGAATGTAAATATATTGTAAATCCATAGCAAAAATATGCCTGGGAGTTAGTTAGAGGAGTTCATTCCAGCCTAGCTTTTGTAAGGGTAGAGTAGCTTAAAAGATTTATCAACAAATAATACTCTTCATAAATTTCATAGTACGCTGAAGTTTTCCTCCCCTGTTTTTGGGATTTTTTATGTCTGCAGAGGCAGACACTGCCTGTGGCTTTTTTAATCTGGTCCTGTGCAATCCCAGCATAAGGAGAGCTGGCCTAGATGGATATTGGGTTTTTTGGGGAAGGTTGAGCTTTTTTAAATATTTAATTTTTTTTTTCCAGGAGCACTTACTTCATTCAGTGAGGCAAAACAAGCTATATCTGGGGGGGAAAGAAAAGTGGAACAGAAGAAGAGAAGAATAAGTGAAAGTGATGTTTAGAGGCTTTGCTAGCAGACCTGCACTGCTGTAATTGCTGCTGACAAGACTGGGCACTGTAAAGCTGCTCCAGCATGAGAATGAGGGCACTGGAGCTTGCACAGTTTCCCTTGAAAGCCCCAAAACCCAGCTTAAAGGGCCTCCCTGCTGGTCTCAGGTACCCCAGGGATTAATTACATGGACTGACAATTAATAGGACAAAAATAGATTGACCTGTACTATTTCAGCTTCCAGAATTTCTGGCATTACCTTAAAATTATGTATTTCATAAAACGGCAATCCTGGAATGGTTTGGGTTGGAAGCCCAATTCTAAGCCCCTGCCATGGGCAGGACACCTTCCCCTAGACCTGATTGCTTGGAGCTCCATCCAACCGAGGCTCCTCAAAGGCTTGGAAATAGATCTGAGTCTGAGCTGAACAAGAGGTGGAACTAAGAAAAGCATAAATCAAAAGCAAGAAAACCCTTGGCCATCCAAGGATTTATTTTGTGCTGGATTTCTGTCATTTCCTATCTGCCCCAGCAGAGAACTTCTTTTTCTCTGTGCATGTTAATAAGAACTTGCAGGGGGACTGATGAGATGCAGGGAATGTTTGAGGCCACAGGTACTGTTACACTTTTAATTAATTTTTACAGCAATTACTGTTTTCTGCTTTTTTGGTTCTATTCCAAGACCTGTGTTGTCTTTTTGGAGCACTTACACTCGGGTCTCATTTTTTACTTTTCTGCCATTCTCTTTAAGTTATAGAGGTGTTTATTTAAGGACAAGTGAGAGGTGCTGGGAGGGGCAGGCATAATGATTGAACTGTGGGCTCCAAATTGAAAAGACTTTTAAAGTTGGGTGTTATTAAGAGCGCATTTAATCAGGGAAAGTGACAAACAATTTGTTGTAAGACACATAAATACTAGTGGGAAACTAATTTCAGTGGCATAAAAAACAATCAACACTTGCATATAAAGTAAATGGAAAACAAGTGCCCCTGCACATTATTGCTCCTGCCGTGTATCACAGTTATTTACAACAATTACTTTGTGCTCTTGACAAAACCAGCCTTTTTTTTTTACCCACAGAGTAACACTGGGGCAAAAAAATATTCAGAAAATGCAAAAACAGCTACTGGATTTTTCATTTTTTTTCCTTGTCAGTTGGTCATATTTAATAATCATAAACTTCCTTGTTGCTTAAGAGCCTGACCTTCTCTGTTAGCAAAGCTCGTGCCTAAAAATCCTGCAAAGTTTCAATTTCTAAATGTCACAAAATATCAAATGGGTGCAGAAGATAAGAAGCAAGTCAATAAATGTTTGTATTCTTCTTTTGATGCTCTTTTGTATTTCATTTTCTATGAAAAAAAAAAGATAACCCCAACTTTAATTTCTGCTCCAAATAGAAGAAAGAAAGAGAGCAGAGCCTGGGGTAGCAGTCAGTTAAAATATTGATTACAGTGCATAGCAATTTGCTGAAAAATAAATAAATAAACTCCAAATGCCTGCAAACTCTTTAGGAAAAAGCATACTGTTTCCTATGGTGGGAAGAAGTATAATTAAAAAGCTATCAGCAGTCTGGGGTTGTCAAAAATACTTTGTCACCTGAAGCACATTTCTTGTAATTATCTTTTGGGCTTTAAGCTAGATCACCATTAACCTCCAAAGAAGAAGGGTGACTATGCTTTCTGGTGTGAGAAATTGTATCATCATGTAAATTAAACCCTGTTAGGTAGTCAAATTGGATTTGGGAAACGATTGAGTATTAAACCTAGTCATGTATATTATCAAATGACACAAAGCATGAAGTGCTAAGAGGGAAGGAAACAGAAAATTATTTTTTCCTTCCTTAAAAATGTCAGCATTTTTGTACAAAAACCTACAGTTTTTTGATGACGAAAGAAACAAGAAGCTGTGGTAATACATATATACAGACATTTTGATTGCTTTTTAAAAAGTTTTTATTTTCCAGAGCATAGGAAATGAGACAAGCCAGTGCTAGCTGATATTAATGTAACAGTCCTTGGATCACACATATCTATTACTCAGAATCTCATACCCTGACACATAATTGCCAGGGTTGATATGCAATACCTCCTTCTACCCAAATGAACTGAGTTTACCAAATCTCTTGATACATTTGCAGCTGTACTGGCTGCATAGAAAGAAACTTTCTCCATCTCTGCCTGTAACTGTCTGCTTGGTAATAGTAATGTGAAACACAGGAAAAAAAATTAACCAATTGCTGAAAAAGTAATAATGTCCTATAGAACATAAAAGGTAATGTCATATAGAACATAAAAAGTATTGTTTAGGAATAAAGGAAATGGAAAAAAGAATTAAATTGAGTTTTCTTTTCACTCTGTTTTACTCTATTTTGTTTTTACTGCTTACAGCACAGTCAGTATATTCCTGAGGAATTTGTGGTTTGATTCCATGGAGAAGAAATACCTTTTAAGTATAGACTTTTTTTGTGTTAGCTTTTCCAGAAGTGTTTACAAGATGCAGTATCTCAGTGATCATCATAAAACAAAGGATGATTTCACTCTGGTTACAGTGCTAAAGGTGAACCTGCAGAGACACCAAGTGTGTGTTTCTGCAGGTGTTTTATACAGAGCAACTTAAAGTGCATCATTCAAATTTCATATTTCAAAATTGTTTGTGGTGGCAAAATAGTTCCTTGTCCTGTTTCCTGCAGCCCCTCTGTTATCTGCTTGCTGAAATGCCATCAGCTCTTGCAGAAAGTGTAATTTCATAGCAAGTGTCTCTGTTTCCCAAAGCCAGCGAGGTGATGGGGGCTCAGGATGTCCCTCAGCTCCCTGGCTCCATGGGCGGAGTGGCCACACTCAGCTCTGTGCCCAACAGTGTTTTCAAAGAGGAAAAGAAGGAAAAAGGACAAAACCCACAACTTTTCACTTGTGCAAAGAGCTGGCAGAAAGGAGAAGGATGAACCTCATTTAATGGCGAGGGAAAAGTGAATTATATATTTTTCTCAGGAACAGGAGGAGTGAAACTCAGACCTTTGCAAATTGCTAACACCCTGTTCCATCATTAAGGAGCACACTCTTCTTTGTAGTTGCTAAATAAAAATAATTTACCAGCAATCTCCAAAGCTGAGAGTTTAAATTTACTTTTTTAAAATTATTTTGAAGAGAACTTTTTAATTTTTCTGCCAAATTACTGCATGTTGACAATGGTCTGTATCCAGCATTTACAGTCCTTTTTGCTTTCAACTCGTGGAAAGTGGATAATTGAAGTGGTGTGCACAACAAAGGAGAACATCCATTGGTTCCATATAAACCCTTTAAAAGCCTCAGAACGAAAAGTAAGGGAGGCTAATATGAATTGCAAAAGGACACAATTAATTTGTACATGAAAGAAGATTTTTAGTATGCCATTAGCCTCTGTAATAGCCAAAAAATAAAAAGGCAATCATGGATAACCTTGCCAAAAGTATGACAAACTGCTTGTCATGAAGAAGTTTTGTATTTTAAGCAAATGCATAATGTTTTTATTAAAATGACTTTTGTTAACTCTTACTTGCTTCCAGCAAAATAATATTTTAAAAATGTTATTGAAAGGCATATGATCATTTCAGAGTAGTAATGAAAAATCAACAGCAACTGCTGCAAGTGGAAATGCTGTTGCTGTTTGGGAGAGTTTTGAATTTTCAGCACAGCAGTTCTGTCTCATTTCTTCTGTGTCCTTGTGCCTTTTCATATAACTTATTATTGGAAGCATCAGTTTAAAAAACCCATGAGGAAGTTATGAACCTCTGTTCTACGTCCCATATCTTTAAGAAGCTAATTTTTCCCACTTTTTTTTAAAAAAAAAAATGAAAATTTCTTTTAATTCTTTTCCCTTTTCTTCTTCCAAAGTTAGTTAATCTTTTCCAGCATATATTATCTGCATATTATATATCATATAGACTATTTTTAGAAAAACTATGTAAATTCTAAGAATTTATTAAGTGGTTTTATTTCTAGCTATCACTAGCCAAGGTCATAAACTGCTCTTGAAGATTCCTGCTAACAATGAAAGTTAAATTATGCTACAGGTATTAAAAGGACAAGATTGGGCGACTGATAAATTATTTTCTGCATACCATGAAAAGAAAATGAGTCATGGGATTTCAGTAGCCTGATTTAATCAATAAGTCTGTAATTCCTAATCAATCATAGCATACTTTTACCCATCATTACAAGGCTGCAATAATTGTTAGTCCTCTATGCGAGTATCTGACAGCATTAAATAATTTATAGAATAATATAGGCACTCTTATGAAACAACAAGGAGCTGGTGTCTTGTCAATGATGGTGAGAACCCATCATTTATGTTAATAACACTTAAAATATCACAGTAGCCTGAAGAGACCCCTGAATCTTACATCAGTAATGGGGACTCCAAACTGTATGTGCTGGAAATAAGGTGGGAGATACTTGCTGGGAAAATGTAGTTCTCAAATATTGCATCGTTTACAGTGTTTAGCATGTATTTATTTGAAAAAAAAAATCATTATGGCAATTTATGGAGCAATAAACTACAGTATAGGTGAATTTTATAAGCCTTCCTCGTGTGCCCACTACAGAAGAGTCTTATCGATTATCAGTCTGACTTTTTTCATCAGTGCTGCTCATTTGTAACTCCATTCATATTCATTTGGTAGCAGGAGAAGGGACAGTTTCTCAGTGCCTGTGGCAATGGAGACAATTTATCTCCAGACAGAAATCTCCTCTCAGAGCTGCAGTGCTCCAGTGGCAGCAGCTCGATACCTGCTCTGCAAAGTCCTGCCTCATCTCTGTCCAGTTCTCTCCCTGCTGTTTACTCACCTTCACCCTCTTCACATCCAAAGGTTTTCATTCTCCTTTTGATATCTGCTGGATTATACAAATGAGGTCTTCAAAAGGTCCAGTTGGATCTCTTTGACTGGGGTAGGTTTATGATTGCCTGTGCTATCACTGGCACATTCTGCTCTGCACATACATATATTTGGATTAATCAAATGAATTATGTTCTAGGTTTTCCTCTTTCTCTTTTCTTTGATGCTGTAAATTGGTAGAAATCAGGACTGATGAGACACTTGGAGTCAGCAGATGCCGTGTGGCAGAGAATCTGTTTTCCACCATTACATCCAGGTTTTTCTTCTTCCTCTCTGATCCTTCTTTGCCATTTCTGACAAATTTCTCCACTCCTCTGTGCTTTATTTCTCTCATTTTTCCTTCCTCCTCAGGATGGATGCTGCCTTCCTCAGCCTCTCATATTTTCTCCAGTTGTGAAGTGCTCAAGGCTGTGCTCAGCCTCGGGCAGTATTTCTTTTATCCTTCTCTTCACTGTGGTCTGTTCCCATTGCAGCCATGGCCAAGCTTTGCAATAAATCCCGTTTTCTGCCGCTTTTCCAGCTGTGGAAAATACTCCTCCTGATGGGCCAGCCATTGCAACTAATGACAATTACAGCCCTGTTTAGGATTCCCCCTGCAGGTTTGCACTCTCTAACCCCAGGGTGGGAGTGAACACGGGGACGAAGCGCTACAACCTGATCTAAGGGGAAGTCAGCCCTGAGAGGGGCAGGGGGTTGGACCTCCTGAGGTCCTCACAACCTAAATTATTGTCTGGTTCCAAATATAGCCTTCCTCCCAAGGTATTCTTTAAAGGGATGTGTAAGACTCCCTAAGGATGTGAGAAGCATCTCCTCTTCTTCCCCATCTGGATTTCTGTGTTTCATTTTGCCTCCCAAAGAATCCACACTTAAAAGCACAGTCAGGGTATTAGGCTTCTTTCCAAAAGTGTGAAAGGAAAATCAAGCTCCAATTAGTCTTAAACTTCTTGATTTTTTCCTGCTTTATATTGACATTGAGAAGGTCAATAATGATGGGTCCTATGTAGAAAATGGGTCATTAAGTGAAAAAAAAAAAGTAAATATAAAAATAATAACAATAATAACATCAACAACAACTGAATTGTGCTTGAATGATCCTTTCCAGGCCCCTAAAATTTTCTGGCCTTATTTACTTAGGACAAAAAACAAAACAAAACAAAAAAACAAAACAAAACAAAAAAACAAAACAAAGCAAACCCCAAACAACAACAGCACCAAAAAAAAAAAACCCACCAAAACAACAATAATAAGTTGGTGAAGGATTACCATTTGCACTCTTAAGTTTTGAGGAGAAATGTGGTAAGGTGAAGAGTCAGACTCATCCTGGCATGATTTAATTAGATTGGAGGAACTTACACCAGGGATTAATTTGGCCCAGGAAGTTGGTAATCATGTACCACAGATGTTACAGTATTTGGAGGCAATGGTCCATTATAGCAGAAGGAACAATATTATGCCCCAAAGGACCTATCAAGTGAATGAGATGTTGAGAGGCTTTTTACACAAACATTGATTCACTACTGGTTGCAAGATCCAAATGTGCCCAGCAAGATGAAAGACTTTACTGGATCTTAACATTGGTGTCTCTTTTAGAGCTACCCGAGGGCATTTTAATATCATCCCCTAACTGCCTGTATAGAAATGGCCAGTTCAATATACAAACAGTACTATTGCTTTGCCACTATTCTGAAAAGTATTGAAAGGATGTCCTCCTACATAGCTCAAAATCTTGGAGTACCTTTGCCTTAACAAAAATGTTTAAGTTCTCAATATTTTCAAATATCTATTGTTAAGTAAATGTCTGTTGAAATCTATTCACATTAATGTATATTGAAAACTAATCACACAGTTTATTGTTGGAGGCCAGAGGTCAGAGATGTATTAGAAATAGAACAATTACGGTTCGTACTCTGTGATTAAATATCAGAAGCATTAACCAGCCTCACATTACAGTCATAATATTAGAACAAAAATGACAGTTGCTCTTGTAAAAATCTAATGAGGTTGTGTGTGTATAAAGCTCTTGTGTAATTTCAAATTGGATACAGACCTGCATAGATCTGTATCTATCTGTATCTGTATCATGGATTCATTCCACCTACTCAAAAAAGAGGAAACTTCCCAAATCTTTCCTTTTCCCCAAAGTAAGCACCGAGTCCTTTGTCACAACCCAGATGAACTCTGAATCACTGGTGGCTCCTTCACAACAAACCAGCTGGTTAAAGCAGGCAGCTCAGTGGCTCTGGCCTTTTGGGTTTCCTTCACTAGGCAAGCTGTAAGGGACAAAGATGATAAACCTCAAAATGAGCTTTTGTTTTCTTACTACTTCTTTAACTGGCACTAGAAAGAACTTTCTGGGCAGCTTGAAGGATTTGGTAAAGCCCATTTAACTTCCCCTGTTAACCAAGTAGGAAAGTGTTTTATATCCTGACAAAATGTCATATTCACTTTCTCCTTTCTTAGCAGTTTGAGTTTTTTTTCCACTGGTTGGTTTGTTTTTTCAGCAGTGCTCCTGAAAGGTCACGTGAGTCTCAAATTCTGCAGGACTTGGCAGCAGCTGTGGAACTTCTCTGCTGTTGCTGGTTTTCTATGCATGTGTTTTATTTAGATTAAAAGGCAAAGTACATTCATTCAAAGCTTAGGCAGTTTAGCATAATTAATTGCACAATACAAATAATTTAATTAAGTTTAAACATGGCTGAATTTAAGTCCACAGAAAGCACATTTGCTGTTTTCATAATGCCAGACATACTCTCTCTGTCTTCTCTGGAGATTATTTTTTCAGCATACTCAGTGCAAGGAAGTGGCTGAGAATATGAACAGCCCCCAAAAACCCAAACCCTGCTGAGGGCCCCTTGCACATGTAGGAAGGGCTCAAGTGCTCTTCCTGTAAGACAAGTGATTCCCTACAGTGTTGGATGGACATCATTTTGAAAAGGCTGAAATGATTCGTGTCACTCTCTGCCCCTTCAGTGCTCTCCTGGACAGGTTGCTCTTGCCCCAAATAAATGTGTATATTGTATTGTTGTGTTGTGTTTGACACATCTCCCCTACAGGAAATGGATTGAACCTGTCTGTCAGCCCCATGTGCTCTCCAGACAACTGTGATTTCTTCATTACTCTTCCCATGATTTTATGTCTTTTAGTGACTTAAAAATAAAGTCTTCATCAAGCTGGCAATCCCTCGGGGCTCTGAGGTCTCCCAACACCCAACATTTAATCTAATTTATTATGCAGATAGAAATGAAGTGCTGCTGCACTGGGGAGAGGGAGCAAAGTGCTGTGAGGTCTCAGAGACTGAATCTCCACCCAGAGGGACCACGGTGTGTCCTCCGAGAGGTTTGTCCTTAAACCTGCTCATTCCTTTCGGCTCGGTGACTGTTTTCACCTCCATAATGTGGTCGCTGCTAGTTATGCCTAGCACTGCATATTTCTGCCTTTCTGCTACACAGGAAAAAGGTTAAGAACGAAAATATCTGCCAGCTAAGGTATTTTCTACTGTTTTTCCAAGATAGAGACCAGCCGACAAATTTTGTATTGACAGCTGGTGAAACATTCACAGAAATGACATCTGCCCATTAAAAATATCCCTCTTACTTTCCCTTATCCCTGGGGATTTCAAGACTGCAAATCATTTTCATGAGAGACATAACCTTAGATCAAGTTATGTAAAAATACATCACTTCCATCAAGTGAAATAATCACAGTATGATACAGGAATATTAAACAACTGCCTTCCCACGTGGCGTGCACAGGAATTTTTTGAGTTTTCCTTTTGGTTTTTGAGTTTTCCTTTCCATTGTTATTTCATATTGTGACACCTGTAATTGTATATAGCAATCTAGACTTTAAAATCCTGACAAGGCTGCTCTGGGTTCCACTGCATACGTAAATCCATCACAGCAGACGAGATAGATTTTAAATTGATGGTACCACACCAAGCACTGAAATAAAAGCAGTAGATGCACTTATCCTTGTAGACTAATAGCTGGAAATGATTTTATGAATCATTAGTTCAGATCCTATAGTCCTACCTGTTTGAAACCATTTCTAGATTAATGCCTTTTTGTCTGTGATATGGTATTAATAGGCAACTGAAAAGCATGCAGTTCCTAGTGGTGTGCCACAGAAACGTTTGGTGATGGAAGGCAGTTTGTAGTATTGGAATAACTGATGGATTGCTGGGATTTGGATAACTGGTAGTTTTTTTGGGTGGTTGTCTCCTGAGAGCTGGTGTTCCAGTGAGAAAATACAAATTCTGAGCATGGACTGCCTGCTGCTGAGTAGCTCTGTTTGGATGATAACTGCTCTGCTCTCCTGAGACCCCACCTGCAGTGCTGTGTCCAGCTTTGGGACCATCAGGGTAAGAAGGACATGGAGCTGCTGGAATGAATCCAGAGGAGGCCATGGAGATGCTCCATGGGCTGGAGCCCCTCTGCTCTGGAGCCAGGCTGGGCGAGCTGGAGGTGCTCACCTGGAGAAGAAAAGGCTCCACAGAGACCTCAGAGCCCCTTCCAGGGCCTAAAGGGGCTCCAGGAGAGCTGGAAAGGGACTTTAGACCAGGTCAAGGAGTGACAGGACAGGAGGGAATGGATTTAAAATGATAGACATAAGGTTTAGATCAGATAGTGGGGAAAAATTGTTCCCAGTGAAGGCAGGGAGGCCCTGGGGTGCCCAGAGAAGCTGTGACTGCCCCTGGATGCCTGGGAATGTCCAAGGCCAGGTTGGACAGGGCTTGGAACCACCTGGTCTAGTGCAAGGTGCCCACAGCAGAGGGATTGGAACAAAATGATCCGTAAGGTCCTTCCCAACTCACACCAGTCTGTAATACTGCCATTCTATGTGCAGGGCTCTGTGTAAACTTAAAAAACATAAAAAAGCTTCAACTACAGTTCAGTAAGAGGTATTTATAATTATGTAGAATGAGAAAAGCTATTTAAGTGGTTATTTTAAAGTAAATGAGTCTCAACCATTACCTTTCCGCTTATTAGTTATTTAATATTAATGAAACTAAAAAGATGCAATAAAATTGTGAAAAAAAAATAAAACTTGGTGTGTTTGTTCCTATTAAGGCAGGTAGAATAACACTCATATTTTTCACTTTCTTGTCATCTTTCCTAGGGAATCTGGGGTCTCTGCTCTCCGCTAAGTGCACAGAGCCAGGGAGATGAGGCTCTTCCCTGTGCATATTTAGACAGTGATGGTATGATGTCATGTCTTAACATGATGGCAGAAAAAATATCTATGGATCTGTTGTTCCTTAATTAGCTCTCTTTATCGTGCTGCTGAATCCAGGAGGATCAGAGGTTAGTAGTAACAACGTGATATAAGAGCCTGCAGTGCTGGAGGGCTGACACTTGAAAGGGATGTGCTTTCTGTAATGATAAGGTCTTGGAAAATGTTGCAGTTTTAATGTTGTTACTGCTGCATTTAGTTTGCTTCTCTTTCTACAGTGAAGTGGTAAATGATGTTGGGTTTATTTTCTTTTGTGTCCCATGTGAGAGACTGGCATCCATTTATACCTCATTTGAAACAAAAGTTAGAACCAGAATTTTTTTGGCCCCTTTTCTTCTACTGTATTCTGAATTTTCAGCTAAAGTGCTTCAAATAATAGAAGTCTCTGTATTTACCTATCATCTGTAAGTAAAACTTGCAGGTATGCCTACATTTTAAACTCACTTTAATCTTACAATATATTAATAGGTGCAAAAGTCAGATTCTGCTATCTATCGACGTGCTAACATTTTTTAGGTCGATGGACAATTTTATATTTAGATCCTGCCACGAGACTCATTCTTCAGTCTGTGAGCCGCAGTCCTTGAGCTCACACGGGCTGACATTGACGTGTGCCAAACGTGCCGTGCAGAGTACGGGAGAGTTATCTCCATCATTATGTGCCTCCGTGCTCCTTAAATAAGCTGGAGGAATGAAAGAGGGGGGAAGCAAGAACAAGGTTTCCAGAGGATGGCTGTGCAAACCTGGGAAGACGGATGGCTGTTACATCCACACTCATATGGGGAGGCTCCTTCAGCCCCATGTGACCCACATTCCTGCTGGAGGAGAGGACGGCACAAGGTCAATGTCACTCTCCCTCTTCCTAAGTTTCTCTTAGTTTTTTGGGGTTTTTTTCTCCATTCAGGTTTAATTACAGAGGGATCTCGTGCCATATGAATTAGAGTAACCCATCAATTTCTGCTGTGGTGCCACAATTTCCACCAGCTGAGGAAGCGTCCTCGAGCCCTTCCGGAGGTTTGCAGCGGGTATCGCGTACCTGAGTCAGCCTCCTCTCTCTGGCTGCCCTAATCAATTCCTGAATGCTGTGCTCAAACATATCACAGAATTCATCAATTCCCCTCTCCAAATAAGCAAGAAAAATTCCAGGAAGGTTTTTCTGTCTTTACTGATGTTCATAATGTAGTGAGATTGATGGATTGCACTAAAATCCTTGCTGTGGCAATGGTGCATTTTGAAAACTGCTAGAAGAGAAAACAGATTTAGTGCAGGGGTATGCAAGAATTTTAAAGATGTTGTGGTGAAACATGCTGGGTTTGGAAGGGATGAGGGAATATTAGGAAAAAATGTATGTTTAAACAAATGTGTAAATTATGACATCAAAACCTGTAAGGAGCTTGCAAAAAAATAATATGCAGCTTTGCAAATATATCATTTTTAATTCAATTTTTGTATTTTGTAATAAAAAGAGAATGTACTGTGTTGTGGACAGTCTTTGGAAAAACCTTAGTGGTGTCTGGCACACAAAAGCCTTTACAGGAGATAGTTAAAGGGCTTGTCAGTAAATTTAAAACACGGAGTTGCTTAGATGTACTTGGAGTGAACATCCTACATGCAAATATTTCTGTAGAAGAAAAATTAATTTTCATATATAATTTGTATCCAAAAATTAGAGAGGAAGAAAGCACAGGATGAGAGTAAATGAACTCTTAGATCATAAAATTTGTTGTTGGCAATTGTACCATTGGCCACTATTATTCAGCTTTATGTATTAATTAATGTGTGTGGAAAATGTGCATGTAACCATAAAAAAAACAACAAAAACACCTATATTTGTTCTACAAATGGCCAGTACAGAACTGTCCAGTCTCTTTTATTTATCACTAAAAGCAAGAAAATTTCTTACACAGTAGAGGAAAATATGTCTTTGAAAAGATAGAAAGTAGGATTACTAAATCCCAGGAAACTTGACTTCCAAAACTAACCTGCCACTTTCATGCCAGAAACAGCATTTCACCTTGAAAACTATTTCTTGATCTTGAGCATTTGATACTTGCAGCAGCTGTCTTGTGTGGTCAAGAAAATCAGACTCTCAGGGACTTCCATGTAAAGGGTCACACAAGGCTTTCAAGTCTGTTTTAGACAAATCTGAACAATCACAACAAATCAAACTCCCGAATCCTCTACTGAAAACTTTAATTTCTGCCTCCAAGATCCTCTCTGCTCTATCATATTTTTTTTTTTTTTTTTTTTTTCCAGAACTGTATCAAGCTTCCTTTCAAATCAGTTTGCCTATTTCACCTTCTTTGGGAAGTCTGCAAATTGTCAGAAATCTCCTAAGTTCCAGTCTAAATTTATTCATGAACAATTTATAGCCCCTCACTCTTGTAAGAGTATCAGCCTTCAAACTTAAATAATTCCTCTCCCTCCCTGATGTTTACTTCCAAATGTACCTATAAAGAAAAATTGCATCCCCTCTCAGACTTCATTTTGCTAGGCTAAACAGACCAAGCTCTTTTTAATTTCCTCCTCCTTAATCATCCTACTAGGACTTGGCAGTATTTTTGCAAACCAAGGTATGTAGAATGGTTCATGTTGCATCTTGCTACTGCTTTCCATGGCAGTCTAGTCTCTGTTTAAAACTTACCTTCAGGAAATATCTCAAAATTACTAAATTCTGCAAATAAAGAGAAAGTACTTGCAAGCTAATTTAAAAAAAAAAAATTAATTTTTTTTGGAGTCCTGAATATCCATTTGATGTCAGTGCCTGTTACTGCCTAATTGCTTGGGTTGGACTCGAGCCTTTGCATTCAAACAGGCAAAAGCTTCTGAGAACCCCGATTTCTCCAATTAGCTTTATTTCTCTCTGTTCCAAAAAGAGGCATCTTCATCGTAGGGATGCAATTTTTATGTGGGATTATGACTGGTCTAAAGCCATCCTAAGCAGGCTTAGAGTTGCTTTAAAGAGAAAAACAGCTCCTGTGCTGTTCTCCTTAATTTCATCAGCTGTGGACAGGACAATTTTTCATCCTGTAATAAGATCCATAAACTTGCAGTTTCACCTCCTTGTTGCTCGTTTTGCATCTTATGCTCCTTTTGACACCTCACCTGGTTCATCAAATTCATTGAAATACAAGTTTTCACTAACTGGGTGATTAGACAGCATTCACTGTAGTCCTGCTTTTGCCCCCTGATATTTTCACCCAGTGCAAGAAACCATCATTTATGTTGTTCCAGATTGCATAAATATTTGTGAATGAGTATTAAAATCTCAGATGTCAAGTAGAGTGCAAAGAAAGGCACTGATGAATTTCCTTCTGTGCCCTCATTTGGTGGTGATGAGGTGACCTGCCAGCCTGCTAGACGGCCCTTCAGTGATCTTATCATTTTCTGTCAGCTCCTGGAAGAGCAAATGGATAAGAGGCGAGTCTGGCTGGCAGCAGTGAGGACTCTGCTCCAGGTCTGCCTGCCGTGACCTGCCCAACCCCTCCGTCACCGCAGCTGCACATGTGGTAAATTACAGTTATCTGGGCCCTGGCAGGGGCGAGGGACCTTGGTTATTAAGAATTAGGAAGAGCAGAGAAATAGTACAGGCAGTGGGAGAGCTGAGATGATAACTCATGGTCTCTTCACCTGGACCCCGGTGCTCTTTGTGCTGAAGTCGAGCTTATCGTGGCGAGCAGCTCGTGGAGTGAGTACAGGGCATTTTATCAGTTTCTGCAGGAGCACATTGCAGGGGTGCCAAATTCATGATACTGCCCAAGGAAGTGAGGCAGGTCTTTATATAAAAGTGTCTTCAGACTCCCAGCCCTGTCCTTTAACCTCTGGCTGTGCTTCTTCTCAGGGCTCCGTTCTGGCTGAGAGGAGGGTTTGAAGGAGTGACCTCTGGGATGAACAGAGGGTGTGGGACCCTCCCCTGGGGCAGGATGGTCTTGGTGTCAAGAAGGTGTTACAGACTGCCTGCCCCTGTGTCTTGTCTAGGGAGCATGGAAAAGTGGCTGTGGACAACCACAAGGTCACCCACGAGCTGGTCATAGTTGGTGACTGATTACAGGTACAGAATTATTGAGATTCTCCTTTTTCTCTGTTAAGAGATAGGCATTAAGTGGACCTCTCCTTTGTGTTCATGCCCATAGAGATAGAAAAGGTGCATTAATTAATATCTGTGTTTTTAAAAGCTGAATGCTGCTTTCCCAGAAATAAATAATTCCTTAGCATTTCAGATGGAGCCAATACATGCTAATTAATATCAATGTACCAGTGGGAGGACACAGGAGATTGTCCTGACCTGTCAGCTGCTGGGAGCAGAGGCATTTTCAACATGAAGCTCTCTACCTGGCTTGGATGCCATTATGGCAAGTGGCCACTTCCCTGGCATCCCTTCTCTCTGCTATGCCCAGAGTCAGTGAAAGATGCTCACTAATTTTCAGCAGGTGTCAGCTCTTAAATGGTCTGAAAGCAGCCACTTGACTGGGACATGTTATGAAGGACATTTTATGAAGAAATTAGTACCACTCTTGATTAGGAAATTCCTCCCTTATTCAAAATTCATTAGCTGAAGAGAAGATACAAGTGAAGGTGCTTTCTATAGCAGTGGATTTCTGTTTTGATAAAGTTAATCATACAGTATATGCCTCAAAAATCCCTGAACCAGACATTTAAGAAGTGTGAATCTTTCGATAAAAAAACCTTTTAGAAACTTTTTGGTTTTGAAAATCAAACTAGCTAGGGAATGCACACCTTGGTGGAATTGCACCTGAAAAGAATTGGTGGATTTTTAAGATGGGAAATAATATTTCCTCTGTCATCACCTGAGTATGAACAAAGCAGTTCTGCTTTTGGGATGTGCCTTGTGCTTTTAGTGTTGTGCTGCTGGGAAGGCTGTGGATGTCTGTGGATGCCATGGTTTTCCTGCTTTTCATCAAACTGCACTTCTTTTTGTTTGTGAGGAGTTACCATTACAGGAATGCATCCTTTTCCAAAATAGGCAGAAAACTTGATATTTGAAGACATTTGATGCCATCCCATTTGCTATAAATGCAGATTAGAAGGTGTTTTGGAACATGCAGGGCAATAGGTGTTGAGCAGACAGAGTTCCCTGTAAACACATACAGGGAAGGTGGGATATGTCAGGGATGGAGATCAACATGATTCACTTGATGAGTGGTTCTGTTCTCTCCTGAATCCCTGACATTTTGGTGTGCACAGGACTGGAGAATGGTTATTATAGGTAAAGATGATGTCATTTATTAAAAAAAACAGTAAAATATGGATTTCCCCCCCTCCAGATGATAACTGCAGTCCCTGGAATCACCTCCCCAGAGATGCACATGGATGATGGTGTGCTTTATACATCTGAAGGCTGCCTTGTGGAACTACAATTGGAAAAATGCTACAGAAAAGCATCTGTGCTTTAAGTGCCAAAGCCTTCAGGCTGAAAGCAGCCCCTAGAAACGCTTTTTTGAAAACCCATATTGACAGACTGAGTTCTAAGCGTGGTTACACTGATTATATGGCACTGTAGTCTCCTCTGGACTGAAATACACCGCTATTAGATGGATTTTTGGTCAGGCACTATTTGAGTCTCAAGCAATGACAACCAATATGCACTGCAGCAGTTAGGCTTTTTTTCTATTATTAGCGGCAACTTTTTCCTGAATATTGAAATAATGGTGTATTTTCCACTGAAGAACTCCAGGATAAAAGACATCAGATAGCAGAAGCTGGTGTTCCTGGAAGAAACATTGACAGCAGAGGGAAATAGGGTCATGATACACCAATTATTCATCTTTAAGGGGTTCCCTTACTCCCCATGCACTCTCACTGTCTCACTTTTGCTACCTCCTATGTCTTCAGTTATGTTAAGTTTTACTCAGTTTTTCTTAAAGCAGTTCTCAGCTTTTACTTTGGCTTTGTAGACCTGTGGACACAATTAGAAATTCACACTCATGTTCTTTCCTCTCTGTTGCCTCTGGTGGGGTATTTGCAGCATCCTGAATAGCAAATGTGCATTTGCATGCCGTAGATGCTGACTGTGGCAGTGATCATCATCATTTCGCTGTCGTGGTGTGCAGCTTTTAACCTTTTTTTTATACCCATCTGTTGTCTGTGCCTCACCTTATGCTGTGGTTGTGAAATGGTTGTTGTGGGGATCATCTGCCTGGGATGGCTGTTTGTACAGCACTTTTAGCCTGCTCCAGTCCTAATCCCAAACCAGAGCTTTTAATTGTTGCTGCAGTGCAAATATATTGACAAGGTCAGGCCAGATGTTATGAAAATGAAAGCCACCTTTTGTCTGTCCCCCTCAATGCCAGTGTCCTTTACTTAGAGAGAGAAATGCTCTTTATGTGCCCTTGGTTGAAAAAAGATCCTTTCCTGTGAGAATGGTGAGGCCCTGGCACAGGTAACCCAGAGAAGCTGTGACTGCCCTGTTCCTGGAAGTGCTGAAGGTCAGGCTGGATGGGGCTTAGAGAAACATGGGACAGTGGAAGGTGTCCCTGCAATGGGACATGGATTGAACTAGATGATTTTTAAGGTTGCTTCCAACCCAAACTCTCCTGTGATTCTTCCTATCTCCAATGCTACAGCTCTGTGGGCTTTTAACAACTTCTGTCCTATTTAGATGATTCCTGTAGTTTATTATTGGTGCTCTACATTGTGTGATGATGTCTCCAAGCCAGGGAGCACAGCTGAGATGTAGACCATGTTTTCCACATGGTTCAGGAGATTCTTTGGGTCCTTGTCCTTCAGCACCTTTGGCGAGCCCCATGGAAATGCCATGGACAGGCAGAGTTGTGGTGATGGATAATCCTCATGCCAGCAATCATGGGTAAAGGATTCCTTTCCTTTTATGCACCTGTGAGTGCATAGCAACTGTTTTCCCTTGGGTTTTGAAGCATCCTTTGCAGGCTACCATGAGTGGAAAGGTTATGTGGAAAGGTTGGTGAATTTAAAACTGAGAGCATTGTCTCTTGTAACTTCTTTATGTTTGTTAATGAGCCTTCATCTCCTTCTGTTCAAATTAGGGAGGTAGAACAGTAGTGGAAGTTGAGATACACAGAAAGGCTTTGAGAAAAGCCAGTCTATGAAACAGAATCCCAACTTTAAGGATAAAAATGACCCACTAGTAAACTACATTCCAAAAGATTTCTTCACATAAAGCACAAAGTCTGATTAATATAAAAAACATGTCTGGGAGCTCTTAAGTTCTTATTTTTCCACAGCGAGCCAAGACCTCTTTTGGAAAGACAAATGAGAAGTGTTCCCACTTGCAAAAAACTTACTTTGTGAAAAACTTAGCTTGTAAAAAACTTACAGTCTTCCAGTGTCCTCTGTTCCAATGGAATTGGTTTCCTGAGCTTACACTGTTGATAGGCCAGTGCAGAGGAAACTTGGGAATATTGGAGTTTTGGAATGCTGTACACTTCCCTCCAGTACTGTATAAAATCCTGTGCACCTTTTGACATGTGGGGACACTGACAAGGACCACACACACAGGTTTGAGCCTTTAAAGAACAGGAAAACTGCTCCCTGGAGGAATATCACTGACAGCAGCAGTAAGTAATGATGCCAGCTAATGCCAATCATGATTAGAGTTTGTAGAACACACATCATGGGATTGATCACGTTTCTCCTCCGTGCCATGAGAGACTGTGCTGCCTCACACTTGCTGTGCTCTCACTCAGGGTGTGCCTGTGGTGAGAGCCCCATGCAGGGACTGTGCACACACCTCAGCTCTGGGGGAGCTCACCAGGACAGCAGATTTTTGGGAAAGTGCTGGTTCTGAGGATCTGCAGGCAGCGCTGCTGAAGGGAGCTCAGCACATGGCAGGACAGATGTGGGGGAAGTTCATCATGTCCCATTTCCAGAGGGGCTCCTAGGTTCTGTGTTGAGCAGGATTTCTCCCCATGGACTCTACTATCTCTAAATGGCACCAGTTCCCTCAAATCTCTGCTCCTTGCCAGGTTTCCATCAAGCCTGTGTTTATTGATTAGGCTCTTTCACTAGAAAAGAGTAGTTACAGAAATTCTGTGAACACATAAGGTGTGTTAGTTATGGAAAGATAAAGAAAGCAACAAAAATAAATTACTTCTTTTATTTTTCTTCATGATTGTGCTTTCTGAGAGTTAAAATGCTTTCAGAAAGAGCTGGGAAATTCAGATGAAACATGAAATGAATTAGTATTCAGCCTTAGTATCCGTGATTTCTTAATCCTTCCTTTGCCTAACATCTCCCCAAAACAGCCTTATACGAAAAACAGCCCAGCAGAGAAAGGAGCATATAGCAGCAACTTACAGGTTTTCTCGAAGGTTAATTAATTGTGATTAGCTGTGAAGTGCTGCAGCACTGAAGAGTAGCTTTGAATTTGATAATGAAAACCAAAAAAATAAAAAAAGAAAAAGAAAAAGGAAAAAAAGAGAAAAAGAAAAAAAAAGGAAAAACCCATATGGAACAATCCTGGGCTTGCAGATGTGGTTTTTTTCTCCCCTCTGAGTAGGTCCAGTTTACAAACTTAACACCAACAATTTACAAATATGATTTCAGTTGAAAATTAATTTAGGGGCTCTGTGGTGTGGTGGAAAGAACAAAATGTTTTCATTAGGAAAGCAGAGACCAGCAGTTCTATACAGGATGAAGTGAGCAAAACCATACCAATATATTTGTACTTCACAAATAGAGGGTGACTTTAAATGATATTGGCCCCTGATTTTGTCTTTTCTGTTTAGATTAAAATAGATACTGAATCAGTAATGAAAAGAATAGAAGCTCTTTTTTTTCCCTTTAGTTGCTTTCAAAGGATCTGCTCAGAAACAGACCTGTCTGGTGTGGCTGGTTTCTCAGAGGGGTCTGTGTCATGGCATACAGGAACAGGACAGAGACAGTCACTGGGAAGGACTAGGAACACCTCTTCCCTGTCCTTCTCTCTCCAGCTCAATGCTCTGTAGAGTCAGATGTTTATCAGCATTGAAGTAGTGCTAAAAAGCACCAACCTAAAATGTTGTGGGCAAATGTTAGAAGTGAGTTTCCAGCCCAGACTGCTCACCAGTGTATGAGGTAGGGGAAGGAGTCGATTGAAGATTGATTTCTTCAAGGCCAAAGTCAGTGACAGAGTTAAAAACAAACCCACAGCTGGTGTGCTGTGACCTCTCTCATCTCTCTCTGCCTCTTGCCTACCAGGATCTCAAGTCTGAGCTGGTGGTGCTGAGCGCACCCACCTGGCATCCGGGCCATGCATGGCCAGGAGCACCACGGCTCTGTGACACCCCCAGGGATGCTGCAGAGCCTGTGGGGAGAGCAGGCTCTGCCACTGATGAAGTTGAAAGAATTCAGGGCACAGCCTCCCCCATTTCCATGGCCCAAAACAAGAGTCTCACCGTGCAGGAGAATTCATTTTACTTGCTTTCTCATCTGCTGAAGTAATAGGGTCAGATCAGTGGGGAAAGCAGAAATTACTTTCAAGTTTCCTGACTCCCTGAGAAGGCTGCTCTCTGTACATGATGTGGTTACAGCTCCCAGACTGATGTGTTTATTTTACAGCTGCAGCTCTGAGTGCACAGAGCAGGGTTACACAACAGCAGAAAAAACAAAAGTTTACACAAGGAGTTACTTAGCTAGTAAACCTACAGATAAAGTAACAGGGTGCAGGTACATGGAGTTATGTGAGACATGGCTGGTCATGTTTGTTTAGAAAACACTCATCCTGTCATCCTAAAGGCTCCCTCGAGCCTTATCAAAGTCTTATTTCAAAATTTATTATGCTATTTAGCATATACAAGGTTACAAAAATCAGCACCACAGCCAGATGGCTGGGGAATTGTGTCATCCTGTTGCTCTCTTCCCTACTGCCAATAAATTTGGTGGCCAAGGCAGAGCACCAGATGTAAGATGCTGCCAATTGGGCCAGCAGTGGAAATGGGAGCCTGCATCTCCTCTGATCACTTCCAGTCCCTAAGGGAGGGCCTGTCTGCTTTGGCTGGGCAGCCTCAATCCTATAGAATCCTATACAATCCTATAGAATCCTATACAATCCTATACAATCCTATACAATCCTGTACATTCCTATACAAAGTCACTGTGGCAAGAGGAGAGCGAAATGGGTGGGATCAAAGGAATGGATACTTTATCCACCTGTTAGAAAGAAGAGTTATTGCCAGTGCTGTGAGATTGTTACAAAATTAATTAGATAAAGAAGAAAAGTCATATTCAATTAAATCATGCCCTTTTCCTCTTCTAGACAATGTGTCACTGAGGCTATGCTTCAGAGTTTATAGATTTGTATAGAAATTGGTGCTAATAGTTCAATTTTGTGTAATTATCGTGCTAGTAATGTTGAAAATGAAGAATCTGGGTAGAGGGAGGAAGAGACAATGCTTCTATAAATACTTAATATCCAGAGGAGGCAGATGGGGTAAAATTATATTTAGAGATTAAAGATAAAGCAAAGAACTGCTACAATCTAATTCCAGCTCTGACCCGGAGTTTCTGTCCATCATGAGATGTCACTAAAGCTTGCTGGGTCTGGGTTATATTTTTTTTCTTAAATCTTTTACATGAAGATAATACCTTGCTATCTCACTGGGGCTTTGTGACAATTCATGTCTGTATAATGCTTTGAAGCAGAGCTTCTAAAGTGATAAGTATTATTAAGATGAGATGAGGAGAATCTCTTATCTCAAACATCAAGTTCTTCAGGGATGGGGAAGGAGGCAGTGATCTATTATCCGTAATACTCCTCTACAGACTAGGTTTGATCAGCCTTAGTGTGATTCAACAAAACCCTGTTCAACTGTGGACAAATGGACATCTCTATTATAAGTGATGAAATGGAAACCTGGATAAAGGCAGAAATCGCCTGACATGGTCTTTGATCATAATCTATCTGCGCCTCAAAGGAGAGCATAATAATACAAACATATTTGCAGAGGTAATCCAAAAATAACTCCTCCTGTTGTTCTGCTTGCATAGAGCCATCAGCAATGTGCTCAGGCAGTTGTTGTTGTTGTTGTTGTCAGTGTTGTGCGGTGTTGCTGTGCCAATTCAGAGGCTGCCAAGTCGCTCATGATGGGCACTGCATCCCAGCAGCCTGATGGTGCCTGTTTGCAAAATTTACAGAGCACCTCGGCATCACCTTTTGGAAAGGTAGTGAGGAATTAGGATGAACTTTGTCACTTGGTAATGATAGACACATCATTGCTGGGATGATTTAAAGAAAGTAAATAAAGCCTTGTTTATGGGTAAAATATTATTGCAGAGAAAAACATGGGACAGAATCAGCTGTGGAGACAGAAGGTAGCAGGATGGATGCAGGTAAATTTCAAGTAGTAACATAGATTTTCTACAAGTCTTTGTGGAAGTACAGGAGAGAGTAATTTTGCATGTAAAAATCCCCCTATGTGTCAATAACTTTGTTCTGAAGCAGCACAGAGACTCACTGTAGCATTCAGAGGCTCTGCTCTTTCAGCAATTTGAGCTTTCTGGACATAATTTCAAGGTCACACATGAGAGTCACCCCTGTTGTCAGTCAAAAAATCAGCATTTCACTCACTCCTCCTCACTCTTTCTGCCTGATACTCTATTCTGCATCCCAGTGCACACAGAGGCAGCCTTTGCAGCCTTGGTGCCTTTTACGTGATGGTTCAAAAAAATAAATAAGACTTTGAATCCTTCTGCTTTGCAAATCTTTGAGTGTTATGCTTTCCTTTTGGGAAAGAGCTTCCTTTAAGTAACCAGCTGGGGAATAAATGCAGATTTCTAAACTCACTGTTATTCATTCATCTGTTTTCCTTGTGGGTGTGCAGCGCCTCTCTCTGAGACGTGAGACCTGATTAATACTGACACAGAAGTAATGACTGACCATTCCTACAGTGCTACTTGTGCTATCTGTTGAAACCTATGCCTTCATTATTTAATAACAATAAAATAATGAAATCTAATATTTCCATTTGAAAGGTGACCTATAAATTGTGCCATAAATTCCTGTCATAAATAACCATACTTCAAAGTAGAAATGTGCTGATTGGAATGGAGTTTTTGGAGTATTTGTACTCCCCAGAATATGTATTTCAACCAATATTCATTAATAATTAATCATGACACATTGGTTCTAGAAGGCTAACAAGAATGTAGCAAGTATAAGACTCCAAGAATTACAAGCTTGGGGTGAACATGGTATGAAATGTTGGTATCTTTTGCTGCTTTCATCTGTTCTAGTCACTACTTGGGACTGGACAATAATGGATAAGTGTTTGTTCTCTGTGTTTCCCTGCTTTTCCTGCTTTTCTTCCCAAGACATTTTTTTATGTCACTAATGATGGACTCTTGTAAGTGAAACTCTACTCTCTATATAGGAATATAAGTATCTGTATAAAATATATATGGGAAATAATAGTGCAGCCATCTTCCTTTAAGTTTTTACCTTTAAAGGTTTCATTTACACTCTTTGGAACCAACCATCTCTCTGAGATGTCAGGTTTGTACATCCTACCATCACAATATTCCAGGACTGTCCTAATTACATGTGTCAGGTCCTGCCATGCAGCCTGTGAGCCCTCCCACGCTCACTCAGTAACCCTTTCGCTTCCCAGGATTGTCCTTGTTACTGATTGTCTTTCCAATATGCACCTTGGAGATTTCAGTGTGCTAGAAGGTAAAATTGCAGGCTGTAGAAGCTCTTAAAAGTCAGATTTTGCCGACCACAGACTTGTCAAAGGCAAGTTTTTAAGGCTAATGAAGGAAGAGTAATGGTATCTCGAACCTTGCAGTGCTTTTATTAATTGCTTGCAAATGCTGACTGCTGGCAACCATTCCACACTCAAAGCATAATGGACTGGAGAGGCCAAACTTGCATTCCTGCAATGTAGCAGTTTTTTCTAAGGAAGTCAA